>NC_057949.1:27499141-27574141 GCF_018555375.3 Anguilla rostrata
TTGCTCTTCCGGTGTGTTCCAGCCCCCCCTGTGCCCCCCCCCCCCCGGTTTAGCGTAGGCACTCCGCGGATCCACTGATCTCCATGTCATGTGGATCAGAGAGTCCTGATAGTGAACTCTATTCCTCCAGGCAAGTCATTAAGAACAAATTCTTATTTACAATGGCCGCCTGGCAAGTGACAAAAGCCACTTAAGGGAAGGGGAGGTGGGCTAAACAGAACAGAAGTGTGAGCAGCAAGAACTGAATGAGGAGGCCACACTTTTTTTGTAAGGAAAGCACAGTGGTCGTAATCATATCTGATAACTCAAGACCTCCAGCAGAGTGTGTTGTGGGAAAGTGGGTCGTGTTTTGAGCGATGCGAACGTTATGAGCAGCAGGAGGGAATTGCCAAGGCAGGCGGCTCTGTATGCAGGTCAACAAGATGGAATTAACGGGAGAAATGCGGCCAGATTTTCAGTGACCGGGCTGATGGTGCTGCAAGTGCTTCTGGGAAGGCTCAGAGTATCATAAGGGGGAAGGGAGATGGCTGTGTAGGACAGGGGTGTGCAGTCCCGTCTGAAAAGGGCCGGTGCGGGTTTTTGTTTTAGCCCAGCACTAGAACACCTGAATGTTCTTGTCAAGGTCTTGATTGAAGACCATGATTAGTTAATTAGTTGAATCGGGTATTGTAGTGCTGATGTAGGATCCGGATCAAGATTATCAAGTGGCCGGAGGTGAGGTTCGGTGGGGGTGAAGGGGAGACCAATAATCGAATCAGGAGAGCTGGTTTACAGAGCTTTCTGAAGCAGGCCCGAAACGGAGCTTGGGGGTAATCAGCAGATTTTGACTTGCGCTGGGCTAAATTACTGGCGCTTGTTCATTTATTTTTTGTCTTGGGACAACTGTCCATGTTTCTGTGCGTAAAAAGCAAGTCGTATTACATGAATTTTCCCTTCCTGTCTGTTCCTGGCGTCTCTGTGATGTGTTCTGATCCTTCCTTCCGACGTATCCGATTGGCCCAAATCAGTGGGGGCGGGATTTGAGGCCGATGGTGCTGGGTTGTTTTTGTTCTTTGTTTAATGCACTTTTGCACATGGTTTGTGTACATGCTCATAGAGCAAAAAGCCAACCAGCAAAATATATTAATTTAATTTAATCATAAATCACCTTATCTTGTCAGTTGTTCCATTTTGAATCACTGTTGGTGACTTCAACATCCGTTTGAGGTTGGCAAAGACGGGTTTTTAAATTTGCTCATTTGCACTTTAAGCAGTGATACTAATGCAGCCCTTTTCTGAAAGACATGATTTAAGCCCAGCCTGTTAGAACTTTTAATTACCAGTTGGCATCGTAGCAGATTTGGTGTCAACTTCAAGCTTTCATTTTATTGTAATTATTATTTTTTATTTAAAAAATGTTTTTTCTTCTTCTTGCACATCAACCCCCCTGTGCCTGTGCCCTGCACTGAGACGGTGTGGCCATGAGGGGGCGCCAGCGAGGCGTGACGGTCCTTGCACAGTGGATGGCACTGACCTGGTCTTCCTGTGTGTGTGTGTGTGTTTCCTCAGCCACGCCCGGTTGTGCTGTATGTGCACCTGGAACAGGTGTACCTACTGCATCTGTCAGAACCTGCTCCTCTCTGAGCTGCTGCAGACTGTAAAGGCCAGGCTGTGCGCTGCCGTTTTAAACAGGTCCACGAATCTCTAATCTCTACACCCCCCCCCTCCCTCCCCATCGCCCCACCCCCTGCTGGGGCTTAGTTCTGACTGCACTTTTCTCTAACATACAAACTTAACATCCTGTTAGCTTTTTTTTTTTTTGCTCTTTATAATCTTTCTGGGTTTTTACCCTGCATATCCAAAAGGCAACTTTGCACGTTGAAAGGACAGAAAGGGTTGATTGGTTATTGGATTTACAGTACATACATATACTAGATTGGACCATGGCCATTTTATTTCTCTCTGTTGTAAGTCCACATAGGTTAAAAAAAAAAAAAAAAAAAAAAAAATTTAACCAGTGGCCTTTATTGGAGAAGCTTTTGCATGACGGAACTTTCTGGAAAGCTCTGAAGCTCTGTTGAACCCTGGCTGAGCCGTTACCTCCACTGCTCTCGCGAAGTGTGAAGTTTAAAATTTGGGGAAAAAGGAGTAGAACTATTTGTATTATCTACAGTTGTTCTTGAAATCTTGAAATTTTGAAACTGTGTTCTTCACATGTTGAAAGTTTTTTGATTATGTTGTAATTTTGGTGAAAATGGATAAATCGTCCAGAAATGCAGTTTGAGAGTAAGCCTCTTCGTGGTCGTGTGTGCGGGGGCGCGTTCAGTGGGCTGGCTGGAGTGGCACTGGCAACCTTTGGAATTTGATTGGCCACCCTAGCTGCCGCCCCTGTTTTTCCCACAAAAAGTAGCTCGTTACAATTGGCTAGTATCACTGTTGGAGATAGTGTGGCACTCCCCCTACTGAGTCTGTGACCCTACCCCTAGGCCCCCCCATGACAAAAATCCTGGTAACCCCCCTTTTGGCAAAAAGGCTTGGATTTGAGTAAATATGGTCTGTAATACATTTTATAAACTTAGTTTAATTTATTGTTAAATAAAGCAGCTTCAGGATAAAATGAGGATATGCAGTGTATTACTCTGAACTAACAGCTGTGGGATTGGTTTGGTTGGGGAGAAATGTAAACATGAAATAATTTTTTGAACTTAAATTAACCACCCCGTAAATTTGTGTTTCTTTCCAGTCTAGTTTTTCTGTTAATTGGAAACATTGTATAACACTTAAAAACACATAAAACACCTTTTAACTTAAAAATAGTTAAAACTGAAATTGATGTCATGCTTTCATTTTCTTACCTCTAGAAATGTTTTTTGAAATTTAAAGCTGGACGTTAGTTCCTTGTTCAAACTTTTATTTTGGAAATGAGGTCTTGGAAAAAATATGCCATGAGGGGCTGTCATTTTATGGGTCAAAAGACATTTCTGGAGGTAAGAAAGTGAATGTATAACATTAATTTCAGTTTTATAATATCCCTAACATTTTTTTAGGAACTTAAAGGCATACTATGCAGGATTTTTTTGCCTTGCTGTGGTCCTGTGTTTACAATCAAAGAAGT
This sequence comes from Anguilla rostrata, assembly GCF_018555375.3. NCBI lineage: Eukaryota > Metazoa > Chordata > Actinopteri > Anguilliformes > Anguillidae > Anguilla > Anguilla rostrata. Next base: position 27,502,236 of record NC_057949.1, read on the forward strand.
CACCTCTGTCTTCAACCCCGCCTACTTACTTCATGTACCTGACTTAGGCCATGTAGCTACCTAACATACCTAGTTGGATAGCCAGAGGTCACATTAGGCCTCCTTACAGATCCAGCTGAAAACATGCCAACTCCACATCGATTTTCATCCCCTTTGTGAACTTAGGCAGTCACCACCGAGGAAAAGCAATTCTAAGATTGTCTGGTTTTTGAACGAGCCCTGCCCCATGGCTTTTGGAGAACGTGAGCAGAGACAGAGATTGCCAGTGCAGCATAGATGGGACTGAACATGATTTTTAAAAATATTTTTCAAGAAAAGAATCCTGCGTAGTATGCCTTTAAATGTAGATTGTTTCCCACTGTTTTATTAATCGTCACTGCGGTCAAGCTGATGGTGGTTCACCTTTTGGGGGGAGCGTGCAGCTTTTAAATGAAGAGCTTCCTTATTTTTGAAGAATATCACAATTGTTTTCTGGATTGTTTTCGGCCTATTTCTATTCATGATGATCCTCACAGAAAAGTAAAAAAAAAAAAAAAAAAGGAAGGAAGGAAAAAAAAAAAAAAAAACCCTCCAGAATCTACCTCCCATGTTATTTTCGTAATTTTGTCTAAACGTGTCTCCGGTTGTAAAGACAGCAGCTTTGCCTTTCTTTACATATGAGTGACACGTACTGGTACATCTTTACATATCAGTGACACTGCTGAATATTTTCCCAAAGAAAGTCTCACTTGGTAAACCGGTGTGTGTGTGTGCGCGCGCGATTGCCCGCGTGTGTGTGTGAGTTATTCATTAGCTCAGTTCTGTCTGTAATGTGTTGCTCCTTTGTGTGTTCTGTTATTTCTCGCCCATAGGTGTTCATTTTCTTGTGTTTGGCTCGCTCTCTTTCTCTTCCTCCTGCACCTGTTCACCTCCTTTTAACCGCCGGCGTCCGGTGTGTCCCCGTAACACTGCTTCTGCCTGGCCGTCTCGGTGTTGGGTCATGGTGTTGGGTCAGTGTGTTCAGTCAAAGTGTTGGGCCTCTGTGCTGGTTGTCAGAGTTGGGTCTCAGTGGTGGTTTTCAGCATTGGGTCTCAATGTTGGTTCTCAGTGTTGGGTCATTGTGATCAGTCACAGTGCTGGGTCAAAGTGCTGGTTCTCAGTGGTGGGTCTCAGCATTGGGTCACAGCGTTGGGTCTCAGTGTTGGGTCTGTGTTGGGTCACAGCGTTGGGTCTCAGTGTTGGGTCTGTGTTGGGTCACAGTGTTGGGTCTGTGTTGGGTCACAGCGTTGGGTCACAGTGTTTTTAAGGGGCTTTTCTCAATCCTTCCAAGTCCTCCCTGAGACACCATCTTTGGTCATCCTGTCAAAGCATTTTGTTTAGACTAGAGCTATGAAAAGTACAACTCTGTGTGGGTGCGTGTGTGCGTGTGTGTGTGCGCATGTGTGTGCGTGTGTGCGTGTGTGTGTGTGCGTGTGTGTGGGTGTGGGAGAGTTGGAGAGAGGAGGGTGTGATTTTCATAGACTGAGTCAGTTTGCTTCAGCTTGTTTTTCTGTGTGCCAGTGCGCTTCTCTCTGTCAGAAAGAAGCCTGGATGGGCTGTGAACCGATGGTGTAGTTTCGGTGGGAACTGAGATGGGCCCTGGGGGATTTCCACACCTGTCCAGAGTGACGTCTCTTCTGGGTCGTGGGAGACGGGGTTTTGGGTGAATTTTGGGATTCGGGTAATGAGCTGTGAGGGTAATGGGAAATGCTGTATTCTTTCTCTGAGTGTCTCTTGAGTCTGTTTGTGTTTCCTTTCATCTTGTGATTATCCCATAATTTCTTATTGCGTTTGGGTGAAAGTCTGCTTCTCCTTTCTTGTAGTACATTGTACCACGTTGTTAGCCCGTTGTCATGGTGAAGCTCACCTGAAAGCTAGCGGGGGTGAGATGCAGGACGTCCGTGGGCCTCTGAAAGGTGACCTTGGGCCTTGGAAAGGTGACCTTGGGCCTTGGAAAGGTGACCTTGGGCCTCTGAAAGGTGACCTTGGGCCTCTGAAAGGTGACCTTGGGCCTCTGACAGGTGACCTTGAGCCTCGCAAAGGTGACCTTGGGCCTTGGAAAGGTGACCTTGAGCCTCGCGAAGCTGACCTTGGGCCTTGGAAAGGTGACCTTGGGCCTCTGAAAGGTGACCTTGAGCCTCGCAAAGGTGACCTTGGGCCTTGGAAAGGTGACCTTGGGCCTCTGACAGTCGACCTTGGGCATGTGTGGGCCTAACGCGGTCTGGCGTCTAACGCGTTTCTCGCACTAACTGTGGGGCCTCCTCACTCCTGTAACATTTGTTGGGACGGAGTGGGCGTGGCCTAACACACACACACACCGTACTGTCCATGGGCACTATTCATGAATAGTATTTCAAAATATTACTTAATATTTATAGGCAATAAAATAATATATATATAAAAAAATATTGGGGGGGGGGGGAGTGAATTCTTATGTTTTAATGGGGGGTGTTTCAATGGGCTTTGATGATTTGGTGATTTTTAGTCACAGTGTCAGGGTGGGGGGGTTTACTGTTGATTTAGCTGCAGTGCGGGGTGTGTGTGTGTGTGTGTGGCATGAGCGTGGGGGTGGTACAGGTGGCGTTGTGGGGGCCTGTGTGGCACGCGGTTGTGGTTGTTGAACCTGCACGCTGTGTGCGGTGTGCGCTAGGTTGCGTCCCCGCGTCGCCGAGCTCGGCGCCCTTCTGTTGCCGGACGCGGAGTCCAGCCTGACCCAGCAGGTTCACGCGGTCAGCCGCGTCGAGGAATCCGCCTACATGGAGTCTTCCGCGCGCCCCTCTACGCACAGGTAAAGCACCTGCCGCGCTACGCACAGGTAAAGCACCTGCCGCGCTACGCACAGGTAAAGCACCTGCCGCGGGCGGAGGGAGAGGGAGGTGTCCAGGGATGCAGTAGATCTGGGTGGAGGGAAGGACAGGGTGGGGTGGGGGTGGAGGAGTAGGTGGTGGAGACTACCGCTGGTATCTACGGTTGACTAGAGTGGGTTTAGGATGTAATGTGGAGGAGAGTGGGTGCGGGTAGATTATAGTGGGGGGTGGTGGGGGGGGGTGGTTTTGGGGTATCGGAGTGAAGGTGGAGGAGTAGGGACTGAGGATGGTGTTGTTGGGGTACTGGCTTTGTTTTGGAGTTTTCTTTTCATATCAAGAGTTTGACTGCCTGTTTGCTGTATAGAGGGAGTTAAAGGGACTTAAACATTCCGCCAAATGTTTTGACCAATGGGAGCTATTATTGCCTAGTGCCTGAATGCACCGCCAGGGTCACACAGATTAACCCCCCCACCCCCCCACCACCCCCTTGTTGTCCCCGAACCCCCCCCTTCATCCACATCCATGTTTATTCCACATTGTAGGCTTACTGGGCTTTGTTAATGAAAATCTAGCGTGTGTGTGTGTGTGCGCCATCTATATGTTGTCACTTTGTGTCACTTTTGTCCTACTTTAATCAATGCAATCTTTTTGAAGTTTATGCACTTATATGTTTCAGTGCTGGACTAAAAAATAATAAGTATGAACGATGGACTGTCGCCAGGATTGGAATCGGTTCAATTTCAACTTGGTGAATTAAAGAAATTAATTGGAATTCAATTTAAAAATGGCTATAATATTGAATTTCAATTTATTTGAATTCAATTGTTATTGACCCCATCTGTAACTGACTTGTGTTTTATAATAGTGTTGTAATGTTGCTTTTTCTCTTCATTAGTTAGTTAACTTGTTCTTACTAGTTATTACTAAGTATTGACTCACTAACCTTACAGTCAGACTGTAGTTTTGTATAGAGCAGTCCTTCAAGGCTATACGAAGGTAAACTTCCTTTCACAAAACCTACAGCAGAATACACGTTCAGAAATGCACATACATTTTTTTCTGTCTTGTCTCCTAATATCCTGTTGTTCTCATTGTATTCCTTCAAGCGGTTTGGCCAAATAAGACAAAGGTTTGATCATTTTAAAGCCGGGTGTAAAGTTGAATTCTGAGAAAGCTGGGATTCTTTACTGGTAACTTGACGTAGTCAGCCCAGTCATTTCAGGAGTGTGCTATTTGAGTCTTTGTACATAATAAGTGGGAATTGAAAATATTTGCAAATGTGGAAATTGGATTATTTGGACTTAAAGCTAGATGCCTTTCCTCTGGCTTAATTTGGCGCACTTTGAATTGACCTTGCTATCCCTGCATTACACTACTGCTCCCTGTCACAGGCTGATAGCGTCTACGTTTTCCTCTGTCTTTCTCTCTATCTCTGGATCCTCTCTCTCTGTCTATCTCTGTCTCAACCTGCTCTCTGTCTCATCTCTGCTCTCTCTCTCTCTTGCCACCTTTGGTTCCCTCGTTCCCTCCTCTCTCTGTCTCTCCCTCTCTCTCTCTCTCGCTCTCTCCCTCTATCCCCCTCTCCCCCTCTACCTCACCTCTCTCCCTCTGTCTCTCTCTCTCTCTCTCTCTCTTTCTCTCTCTCTCTTCCCCCTCTCTCTCTCTTTCTCTCTCTCTCTCTCTCTCTTCCCCCTCTCTGTCTCTCTCCCTCACTCTCTCCCTCTGTCTCTTTCTCTCTCTCTCTTCTCCCTCACTCTCTCTGTCTCTCTCTCCCTCACTCTCTCCCTCTGTCTCCCCCCCCCTCTCTGTCTCTCTCTCCCTCACTCTCTCTGTCTCTCTCTCCCTCACTCTCTCCCTCTGTCCCTCTCTGTCTCTCTGGCACAGACACGTGACCCAGGGTGACACGAAGAGTTCTGGCTTTTGGCTTCGGGCCAGCGTTGGTGCCACAGTGTTTGCTGTTTTGGGGTTTGCCATGTACAGAGCACTCCTCAAACCACGATGATCCTCCATCCCCCCCCCCCCCCCCAAAAAAAAAAATCAACCTTCATCCCCATCATGGCAGAAAAAAAGAACAGGTCATTTAAAAAATGTAATGTTTATTTATTAGTCTTGCTGATGTTTTCTTTTTTACCCCTCATTGAAATTGAAATCGATTTTTGTTGACGACACCCCCCCCCCCCACCCTTGGTGCTATAGGTTGAAGGTGCAGCCAGTTCTTTGCCACGGTTGTTTTTAACGGTGTGTGTTCTCAGCAAAGTGTAAGCTGTTTTACACGGGCATAGAGAAAGCATTTTCTAGCAAGACGGGACAGAGTGCCATGTAAATAGATGTATATAATGGTAGGATATCGTTCTTCTAATTGCCCCTCGAAACACTGATAAGGAACAAGCTGAATAAAGGTTTATAAGCTACTGTATAATGGGAGAATTACTACTGAAATCCTTGCTTTATTTTGGAAATGTGTTTTTTTTTTTCCGCATGTTATGCTATATTTATTTTTTTTCACTTGTTTGTATTGCATGATGACACAACCCTACATTTTCATTTTCAACTGCCATTATTACTGATATAGACAGTTATATATATATATAAATATAGTGATATAGTTTTTTATTATTCCTGTTATTAATAATTGCCTTTTACGGTTTGGGGCCTGACCGTGTGCAGCTCCTAAAAAGCCTTGTCCTATTCGGTTTCTCCTGTCCCTGCGCCTGTGGGAGGGGCCTATTTCTGCCCCCTCCCCCTTCCCGTCCTGTGGGCGCGGTGCCCCTGGACCCCTTCGCCCGTCCGGCGTCGCCAGACCCCGGGGGGTGGCACGGCTCGTTTGTTTGCAAGGCTGCGCCCGCGCACTTCGCCACGTTCCGTTTCCCTTCTCATCCCGCTGACGTTTCCCGGTATCGCTATTTATTTATTTTTGTGTTATTTTCTTTTCCCTTGATATTTAAGTCACTATGTTGAATACATAACGCCCGTCAATAATAGGTCTGCTATCCTGTACCGCTCTTTCAATGCACACCCCCCACCCCCCCCCCCCACCCCAAAGACTGTTTTGTGCCATTTAACTTTTTCCTACATTTACAATAAATACCTGTGTGCTGAAACTTCGCCTCCTGGGGAGTGTTTTATGACAGGTGTGTGTTTATAATGGGAGTTTTTTTTATGTGTGGTGTGTGTTGGTGATGGGAGTGTGTTGTGTAAGGTGTATGTTGGTGATGGGAGTGTGTGGTGTGTGTTGGTGATGGGAGTGTGTAGTGTGAGGCGTGTGTTAGTGATGGGAGTGTGTTGTGTAAGGTGTGTGTTGGTGATGTGAGTGTGTAGTGTGAGGTGCGTGTTGGTGATGGGAGTGTGTAGTGTGAGGTGCGTGTTGGTGATGGGAGTGTGTTGTGTGCTTGGTATCACTTATTCACAGGAACAATGAAGCAAGCGTAATCTACCATGACTCATTATAAAACTGACTGAAACGTTGGTCACCAGTCGCCACCCTGAGCTGACCAGAGGAGGATGGGTTTCCCCCTTGAGCCTGGTTCCTTGCAAGGTTTCTTCCCATCTGCCACAGGGAGTTTTTCCTTGCCACTGTTGCCTTAGGCTTGTCGGGGTTTAGGCCAGGGTTGTCTGTAAAGCGTATTGTGACAACTGCTGTAAAATACACTATACAAATAAAATGTGATTGATTGATTGATTGGTCATTATTTGTGAAGTGAGTACTCAACACTTCCACAAACGTTTTCTCACAACCTCTTACTGGGCTAATTCACTGTTCGCCTGCTTAAATTCTAAACCTGGCTGTCAGCAAAGGCTTAGAAACAGACTTGACCGTTTCCACCCGTGCTTTTCATTACTATTAACGCGCAGTTACGGTTTTCCCAGTGATTTCTTATTGCACGAGGTTCTTCTCCATTTCGAGCGAAGAGCAGTCATACGTGCATTCGCGCGCTTCCCTTGCGCTGAGAAACAGGCTCCCTTTGTGGCATCGTAGAATGCAGAAGTCGCGGCTCCCACTGGATTCTGGTCTCAGCGAGCGGAGTTTTTTTTTTATTCCGTTGGAAAGAGGAAGTGGGGTGCCCTGAAATTATTCCTCACCAGGAACGCCCTCGTGAGAAACGGGCGTCGCGGGACGCAGATGCGCAGAGAATGTCGACGGGCGAGGACCATCTAGTGTTCGAGAGCTTTTTGAAAAAGAGAATGGTGAGTTCTCTTACTAATCAATTTCTTCTTAAGTCATAAATTCATGTCCATATCGAAGAGCACTTTAAATTGTGTAACATTACATCAAAGGACTCAGCCTAACAATCAGTTTCCCAAAATGACAGTAATTTGCTTAACAAATACATGTTTATTCACTGTTTGTTATTGTTGGTGCTAAATAATTGTTATCTTTTTATTATACAGTGTCTACTAAATTAACTTGTAATGGCATGATTTAACAACATAAAACTTTGACTTGTTGCTTTATGTTTAGGGTTTAAATATGGTACTGTTCAGATTGCTTTGTCAACCAAAAACCTAGTTGTTAAAACAAATAATTGTTACAGGAATTCCCAATTTCATTTTTAAACTTGTTTATTTTTATTGGTTGTTCGTATGCTTTCTTTAATTGCACCCAAAAAGTTAGTTGTCATGTCCATTAATATATTGATTTTACTTATAAACATGTCACATTACTAAAGTGATATAACCACATACATTTTATATCACCTAAACATTGATTATCATTTTATTTTGAAATTGTGAATTTATAAATAACAAACCTGAACGTGGTGTTGCTTCTCAGTAAGATCATTGTTTTGTTTTCCTTATTTGTGGTTTCTTTTATTTGGTATATTATCTTGGTAAGATTTTTTGTGGCATTTCACTCATTTATGTAACTTTAAAACGGAACAAAACATAGCCCCAGCTGCGATTTTATATGTCATCCTTCTGAATATGAGCTAAAATTTGTCACTAAAATATTGATCGTCATGGATTTTGTTGATGAATTGATGCTAGTTTACGTATTTGTCGTTTTCGAAGAAGTGTACGGTGCGCATATATGTAGAGTATATGCAGACAGCACACACATATATGTAGTCTTTGTGTATTTGTGCGTATGTCTATGAATGTATGTGTATATAATTATTCTTGCCAGAGACGTGTGTAGAATAAACATAAGTTGAGTGCGAGTTTGTACACCCCCCCCCCCCCGAATAGTCACTTGACTTGTTTCAGAGTTATACAGCTCATATATAAGAGGTTAATTGGCTCTTGTTTTGACTGCTGTGCTGCATGCTAGTTCACTCCTGTCTGTCGCCCTCTTGAGGCACCACACTGAAGCGCAGTCTGTGTGTGGGGAAAAAATGTCTTTTGTGCCTCTGTGTGAATGTGTGCAGGAACCAGACACCACAAAGTCTCTCACATCCCTGTTATGTCATGGCAGCTGTTAAAAGCGCTCACTGTTCATGTTCACGTGCGTGTGTGTGTACCTACACACCCTTTATGTGCCAAACTGTACCATTAAAAATCACTGTGAGTGATACAGCACTGTTAGAAATCACTGAGTGATATCGCACTGTTAGAAATCACTGAGTGATACAGCACAGTTAGAAATCACTCTTGGTGATATCGCACTGTTAGAAATCACTGTGGGTGATATTGCACTGTTAGAAATCACTGCAAGTGATATTGCACTGTTAGAAATCACTGCAAGTGATATTGCACTGTTAGAAATCACTGAGTGATACAGCACTGTTAGAAATCACTCTTGGTGATATCGCACTGTTAGAAATCACTGTGGGTGATATTGCACTGTTAGAAATCACTGCAAGTGATATTGCACTGTTAGAAATCACTGCAAGTGATATTGCACTGTTAGAAATCACTGAGTGATACAGCACTGTTAGAAATCACTGTGGGTGATATTGCACTGTTATAAATCACTGTGAGTGATATCGTACTTTTAGAAATCACTGTGAGTGATATTGCACCATTAGAAATCACTGTGAGTGATATCGCACTATTAGAAATAACTGTGATATCTCACTGTTAGAAATCACTGTGAGTGATTTTGCACTGTTAGAAATCACTGTGAGTGATATTGCACTGTTAGACATCACTGTGGGTGATTAGCAAATATTACTGGATTATTTTTCCAAAATATTCAATCCCTTTTAACATGTATCAGTTGTAGTACAGTTGTATTACATGTCACATATACCAATAGCATATATGAGCCTATTGATTTGAAAAGATAGGATAGCCACTGTTCTCTGTTTACAAACTCACAGGATCCTTTGTACTTTGATATTTCTGTATCTGTGTTGTTTTTGATCCAGGATTCGACTTAATTATCTGCAAGGTGGACATTTTTTGTGTGGTTTGTGTGCTCCAAAATGTTCCCTAATCTACTTTTGTTTATTGTTTGAAATAAATGCAGTACCAGTGCTCAGCACTTCTCCTGTGTGTAAACTTATATCTCAATTGTAGGTTTCAGGTGCTTTTAAAATGCCATACAGTACACATGAAAGGGCTCTATTGTGATTTGTTTCAGAAGCTGAAATGGGTGAGCTATTGGTTCAGGCTGCAAAACTCAGTGCTGTGTTTCTACACTCAGAAAGCAGGAAGTTCTGTAAGTACGTGTTGCTGGGAAGGCTCCCGAGATGTCATTAATGGTGTGAATATTTGGAAATTTAAAAATTGCTCTCAGAAGAAAGGGTTCTAAAAGGCTCATCAGGGTCTTCACAGAGGAACCCTGTCTGGTTCAAGTGTTCTTTGTCACGCAAAATTGTTCAGTCTGTGAGCTTTTGCACTTTTCACACATACCACAGAGGGTTCCATAAAGAAGTTAAAGGTGTTCCCCTTTGGAGACTGGAGAGCTGAAGAACCCTTTTTCTGAGAGTGCATGTTAATGTCTGTATTTTCTTTAAAAAAAGTGATACAACCACATACATTTCATATCATCTAAACATTGATTATCATTTTATTTAGAAATTGTGAATTTATAAAGAACAAAGTTGCACGTGGTGTTGCTTCTCAGTAAGACCTCCGTTTTGTTTTGCTTTTACAGTTACAACTGAAAGGACAATATTACATATGGATGGTGAGTCTGAATGAATGAATGAATGAATAAATCATTGCTTTTATATAGCACTTTTTCTGAACACTTGAAGTGCTTTACAGTGATGAGTGGGAACTCACCTCACCCACCACCAATGTGTAGCACCCACCTGGGTGATGCACGGCAGCCATTTTGCGCCAGAACCCTCACCACACATTAGCTACATTACATTAGCTAGAGTCTGGAGCTATAGTGTGTCTGATTTCCATACTAAATCGCAATCAAAATCTTAGTTGAATTTATACCTCAGCCCTCTCAAAAGATGTCACCTCTTTCCCACTCAGATAAGCCATGGGATGTATGGTGAGTGTTCAGTGATCCGTGGAGAGATATTTCTTCATCTGTAGGTGTGGCTGATTTTCAAAATGGATGCCATGGAGAGTAGTGTTGTGGAGGGGGGGTCTCTAATTAACCAGGCTAGCTCATTATTTCTTTTCTGCTCATCAGAAGGAAAAATAACGGCTTGTCCCTTTGCTGGAAGACAAGGTTTCTAGCCTGTGTCTTGGTCCAGGCTGAAGCCAGTCTTGGGTTTGGTCTTCTGGGTTCGAGTTCTGGATACTCTTTTTCGTGGGTTTCCTTTAGGGTTTACTCGGGTTTCCTCCCGCAGTCCAAAGACATGCAGGCTCCAGGGCTCACTTGCAAAAAAAGATGTGTCTCAATGTGACTATAATGGCTGAATAAAATAATAATAATAATAGTAGTAGCAACTGAGAGGCTGTGATGTCTTCAGCACCTGTGTGTCTCCGCTTGTGTGTTTGACCAGGTACAGTCAGTGCGTGAAGTCCAGAAGGCGGAGGGAAAACGCTACGCTTTTGAGATCAGTATGAACAACGGGAAAAAGAAACTGCTGGTGAGCGATCCTCAGTAGAAGTGTGCGATGCTGCCATTCACTGTGCCCTGTGATAGGAGACAGCCACTCTAACTTATGACACGTAACGTGGGTGACCACTCGAATGGCTCTTGCCCTTAGCCAGTTTCAATAAGCTCTGTACACCCAAAAATTGTTTTTCTGTTGTGGCCTTGGTATCCAGGACAACAGATACCTGGACTCTGGATTAGCAGTGGAAGGTTGAAGCTTAATGAACCCATAAACAGCCGCAACTACGGTATCAAGTGATGCCAACGCTATTGGCTTATCTGACCCGTGTTTATATCATATTGCTTTGAGAGGGAGCAAAGTCTCTTGATTAGTCCAGACGAGATGGTGATTGACAGCCCATGGGGTAGCCCCGCCCCTTTATGGGTAGGGTGAAGCCTGTTTTATCTGGTCATTGCTGGAGAGGTGTTTGTTTTTCACGGCTCTCTGTCGCCCCCTGGCTGTGGAGCCAGGCAGCAGACACGGCAGACCTCAGACAGACCTGGGTTGGCCTCCTGTGGAGGGCCATGCAGTCCCCTGGACACAGGCACCCCAATCCTGCCTGCATCTGGTAAGAGCCCCCCCCCTCGTCCAATCCCCTCCGCCCCTGCCCCCACAAAGATGCATACATCACTGAAAAACATGGACAGTGTTACATACGAGGGCTGTGTGCAGGAGAACAGGTGCTACACAAAGACATGAAACCTTATTTTACATTGTGTGCTATGTGACACCAATCGTTAAATATTTAACGTAAATTTTGACAGTCCTCTGTTGGTTACTCAGTTTCCCAATGAGTTTGGCCAAATATGCAGCCTTGTCATTGATCTGGGCTAATTGGGATCACTGATAGGTTGTATTACTGGATTTCAGGTGCCCAAATATTTTTTTTTCAATTTTAACTATTTTACTATTTTAAATACTGTGGGATTCGTAATTGTTCATGATGAGTGTTCTCCGGAGGTACCCATGTCTAAACCTGCACTTGTGTGCTACTGAGGGGAACAGATTGTTTTTCAGTGTTTAAGATGTTTTGTGCACTTTCGTAGGGGTGTGACTGGAGGCAGTTGTAGGGGGTTTGGTTTAGGGGGGGGGGGGGGTTGCGTGTTCCTCTGTGTAATACTGTGGCTGTATTTGTGTGTGGAGGTACAGTGAGGCAGGCGTTTGGAAGCTTTGGCTAATCTCCTGCGCTGTGTCTCTCTGTGGGGGGCGGGGCTTGCCACAGGCAGGAGGGGGCGGAGCTGAGGCCGAGTTGGCGGGGCAGCCCTCGCAGCGTCCCGTCAGGGGGCGAGAGGCGGGAGTTGGACAGAGGGCGTCTCCGCGCTGCCTCCGAACCGTGGAACGGGACGACCCTGACCCTTGACCCCCGCTGTCCAGCCACACCCCCAACCGCCGCTTCAAATCCTGTTTCACTCGGTCAGTCAGGGCAGAGCGTCTCTCTCTCTCTCTCTCTCCCTCTCTCCCTCTCTCCCTCTCTCTCTCTCTCTCTCTCTCACTCTCTCTCTCTCTCTCTCTCTCTCTTCTCTCTCTCTCTCTCTTTCTCTTCTCTCTCTCTCTCTCTCTCACTTTCTCTCTCTCTCTCTCTCTCTCTCTCTCTCTCTCTGCTCATTCTGCTGAATGTCTCTATTGGTTTAGCTTTGTTTGCTTTCTCCTCAGTCACCATTTTGCAGTTTTCTGTGTTTTTAAAAATAGGGCAGTAAAGCTGGTGAATATCTCTGGAACATATTAGTGTCTTGTAATGTATGTAGTGTGGCATCCTCTGCATTAAGGTGTGCATTTTGTCTGCAGTGTGTTGCAGCGAAAATAGCGAAGCTTCCAGCCATGTCACTTTTTAATTTCTCCATTTTCAGTTGATGTACTTTCTTGAGAAGGTAAAAAGCACTTTTAGCACAGTCAGGCTTCTGGAGCCTCTTTTCTTTTTCTTCTCATGGTCTTACCTTCAGTTTCAGCTGCAGCCTTCGACAGCGGCCTCTGGAGATCCAGCCAGGGGCCGCCGGACGAGGAAGAGGAGGATGCCGAAGCGGATGACTATGACGTACTGCCATGCAGGACAAGTGAGTGTTACCGCCTCCTCACAGACCTCCGTCTCGCAGTGATTGGTCCTCAAAGGAAGGAATTCACATCGACCAATGAGTATCCAGCAACACCTTTGCTGAACCACATCATAAACTCAATATTTGTGTGCATTTCAGTTTTTTATTTTCTATGGAGGCCCTGAAGTGCCATGTGGAATGAGATTGGGAATATGAACTGTATTTGCTGACGCTGCACCCTTCCCCACAGCGGCGCATCTGCTTCAGGAGGAAGAGGGCATATACGACGTCCCGCTGAGCAACATGAGGGTCACTGAGGACCCGCCCCCAGGTGAGATAACACACCTCTCACACACACACACGCACACACACACACACACACACTCTCACACATGCACACACACACACACACACACACACACTCTCACACACGCACACACACACACACACACACACCTCTCTCTACACACACACACACACATACGCACACACACCTCTCCCACACACACACACACACACACACACCTCTCTCTCACACACACACGCAAGCACACACACATACAAACACACACACCTCTCTCTCACACACACACATACATGCACACACACACACACACACACACCTCTCTCTCACACACACACATACACGCACACACACCTCTCCCCCACACACACACACACCCAGGTGGGGTAACTCAAACCTCACACGTTTAGACCCTGCGTTATTCTCTCTTGACCAAACCTGACAAACTTCTCACAACCACACATCATCTCTCAAATACATGACAATTTAACAAATTCAGAAATGGATTGTTTTTTTTTTATTTTAGTATTGTTTTGTGTAAAAATCTAATTTAAGTGGCATTAAACATGTTTTGGCAAAGAAAATACAACATTTGCAATTTCAACTCCAGCTTCGACATATCCTAACTATCGTAGCCGTACTTAAAAGGTTTGTCTTTTGTTTGCAATATTTGTTTTTTCCTTCCTTTCAAGGGTACAGAGTAATTGAGGAGAGCATCTATGATGTACCGAGTTCTTTGCTGAGAAGGCTGTCGGAACGGAGTATCGGTAAGGCTGGGAATCAGTTTGTGCTTGTTGTGAACATCTATGGTGTCTTTAGGCTACGTGCAGATAGTCCTTTCGATTTGAGAAAGAGACTGTTTGTTTTCTTATAGTAAATGCTTTTCTCATCTGTTGTGCATCCAGTGCAGTATTATTCTCATTAATCTGCACATCACACTTTGTGAATACTGAGTTTGGAAGAAAAAAAAAAAGGTAAATTGGCTATATTTTCAATTTGCCGCATTTTTAAAATGGCTGACCTAAATCCACTCATCTCTCCATGTTCTGAACCAGACTGTCCCCTGCGACATTGTGCACCCAGACCTGGAACACATACTTCACCTTAAATACTGTAATCCTTCAGAGACACCAGTAAAAGTCCTGCAGATAAACATATTTCACCAATATTCAGAATTTTTTTTTTTTTTTTTTTTACAGTAGTATGGTTGTTACATTTTGGTTAGTAACACACTTAGTGTAAAACTCCAAGGGCTTTCAGATTTGAACAGCATTTAAAATAGTGACTGGATTTAAACTGTCAGGTGTGCTGTACAGTATGTGGGTCTCCCTGCCTGTGTTCCATGGGGCCGCTCAGAAATGGATGACCGGATGTGCTCATTCCAGGGACCCAATCGGAACGGGCCTGGCTGCCTGACGGCGGGGGCGTCCCGCAGGGTGACCAGGCCAGTTTCCAAAGCGGGACGGTGGGATGGATGACACCTGCTGCGGAGGGGTAGCTGACCACCCGAACCGTTACCAGGGTTACCACAGGTCTGCCGGAGCCGTGGGGCCTGCAACCAATCGTTAATGTTTGGAACATATTTGCATGTGAATGCCGGAAAATTATTATTATTATTTATTTTTATTTTTTTAGTGGTAATGCACTGCAATAAACACACTCTCCGCGGAAGCTATTTCTTACTGCTTTGTTATTCACTTCCACCTCATTAAGATCAATTATCCCAACGAGCCAATGAAGTGGAGTTAGCATGGGAAGGAAACTGGGAGGCAGCAAGGGAGGAAAAAATGAGGGGGGACACAGAGAGTGATGTAGAAGGGGAGGAGGAAAGAGAGACAGAGAGAGAAAGAGAAAGGGAAAGCCTTGTTAAACAGTAATGATACGATAAATGCCGACCAGAATCTCTGACAACCAAAATCAAAGTCCAGAAGTATTCATCGTTTTGAGGTTTATTTCTCTCCTTTTACAAGACGACTTTAGTCACAATGTTAGCTGAATCACACCGGAATGATGTCACAAATTTAAATACATTTCAAAAACAGTAGTGTTCTTCACCGTAAGGACACCGCGAGAGTTGAGAGAGCAGCTCAACCTCCCCTCTGTAATCTTATCAGACTGCAGTCCTTCGCTTCACAGTACACTTGGTTTCATATTTCATTTTACATACTGCTTTCACAAGACAACCTGAAGCGTAGACAAATCTGGGTATGAAAATATAACTCACACAGATGTATTGAGCATCATTATATGGAGGCATATGATGTAGTTCTCCAATGACGCAGGGTTGGGGAAAAAGTATACACTGTAAATAATTACTGTAAACAACATACTTCATTTACCATCCACTATGCTACTTTAATAACAACACAAAAAAAACCTTCTGCCAATGATGGCAATAATGTACTTTTTTTTTTTTTTAAATAGTCAAAATGCCTACTACTCAATGAGGCGTAGCTTCAAAGCAATGACAATACATTTCAGGACAGGATTAACCTGTCATACGCCTGACCGTCATATGCCTGTAGTGCACGGTGTTTATTTGAAATGTTGCGGAAGAAAAATGTCTTAAGGATCTTGATCAACCTTCTGTTGACTTTTAAGTGTTATGACAAGACAAATGCCAGTGGTGATTACACCGTCTCCTTGCGCACCAGTGACCCCCTACTGGTCCAAATGGGTACTGCTGGGCTGCACAAAATGTCTTCCTCTGACGTGTGTCTGTGTGAGCCAACTTTTTTAAATATGAGAAAGAAGCAGCTGTGAGATGCTTTGGAGGAGAGAACATGCTCGTCTGTAAAATCGACTGCGGAGACTGCCGTGAGAATCACAGTGTGGCAATGACTAGCTGTTCCAAACTGGGGAGAAAGTTTGGAATGGGGAGAAAATGGGGATGGGTGGGGGGGTAGTTTTAAAAGTCACCCAGATACTTCATGCTTGTAACATTACACTGTACCTCAGCTTACAAATCCTAGGACCTTACAGGACCACACGCAAAGGTTACAGAACTCAGAGGGACTATATATAACAATTTATGGTCTTGTTCGATTTAGCAGACATGAAAATGTTGAGAGGTCAGATTTACACCAGAGTTAATGGGCACCAGACACAGCACAGGTATTTACAGATATGATTTTTACATGTTACTCTATTATTACTTAGCAGGATGAGGCAGTTAAAAAAGGCTCAGAAAAGTCTAAACTTAAGTCTCCTGGACTAGTCTTCAGCTGGTCCTCTCCAAAGGAAGTTCTGACTTAATTTCATTAAGTTAGTACTTTTAGTCATTTAAAAAAAATAAAATTAGCTTTGCTCCACATTTGAGAACCAACAACTTATTCTCTGGAGCCAGTTAACCTGGTTAGGAGATGATGGAGCAGATACAGATGATAATCCTGATGATGGGTGCCCTTGATCTGTGGGACGTGCAGCTGAAGTGTGCGTGTGTAAGGAGCGAGGGCCGGTCTGCGGTGACAGTCGCCGCCCTGCTGGCCCGGAGGAGTCAGCGCGCGACGGCGGCGGCGGCGGCGCTGCTAGCGGCGGCGCTAGCAGACTGCGCCTGCTCGCTCAGGAACTCCTCCAGCACGCGGATGATGCCGCAGGCCTCGAGCAGGCCGCTGTGCTCGGCGCGGGCGTTCTGCAGCAGCACGTCGCCGTTCCCGCAGCCCTGCAGGAACAGGCAGCAGCGGAACAGCGCGTAGTGGCTCATCTCCGCCTGCCGGATGAAGCGCTTCAGGTTGTTCATGTCCTGGATGGCCTGTGGTGAGTGAGGGGGGGGCGGGGATGAGGGAGGGAGGGAGAGAGGGAGGGGGGGAGGGGGGCCTCGTTACGGTCGCCTTCCTCTGCTCGTTTCTCACGCTCGTTCGCTGGACCTGGCGCCGCGTGGGCGGGTGGGCGGAGCTCCAGCGTTTTCACTTCCCCGTGAATCTGTACTCTCCCCCGTCGGCACGGCTACCAAAGTCCCCCCACCAAGCACTTCCCTTGGGTTTCAGTTTTTAACGACTTGACTCTTTTTCAGAGACCGTAAAAACCTCAAATACACAATAGATATTTGTTACAGCAGAACTGCACGTCACTGCCGATTTTATTTCTCTGAGAAATATGCATGGCATCCTTGAATAATGAATATAAAATGTGCTTAGATTGCTCAAGGATGCCATGCATATTTCTCAGAGAGATAAAATTGGCAGTGACGAGCGTGTGCAGTTCTGCTGTAACAAACATCTATTGCGTATAGGCAAGTCTTTAAAAACTGAAACCTAAAAAATTGCTTGGTGGGGAACAATTAGAATTAAAATTACACTTGTTATACATATCCCCACCCCCCACCCCCCTCGGAAAGTGGAATTCCGGGTCCTACCCGCGGGCCCCTCCCCCTCTCCCAGGCCGGACGCGCGCGCACCTTGAGTTTGAAGTTCTCCAGGATCTGCCGCAGCAGGAAGGGGTTGCAGCTCTCCGCCGCGTTGAGGAAAGCCTGGATCCAGTCGTCACAGAAACGGTTGCTGACTGCGGGAGACGCAAGAACGGCCGTCAGACGGTCAGTGAGGGACGGGAGCTCACGGCTGTGTGTTTGAGGGGGGGAGGTGAGGTAGATCTGTGGCACGCTGGTCAGGTAGAGCAACCGGGGAAGGTTTAGTCGGTTACACACTAATAAGACTGACCGGAGTTGGTGAGGGATAGGGATTTAGACTGGGACAGTGGACTGTTGACAGGTGTGGTGAGAGAGATTAGACTGGGTTATGGAATATAGACAGAAGGACAGGCAGACGGACCTGTGTTGTAAGAGGGGGAGGTTAGACTGAGGTACGACACATGGACAGACGAACAGAGAAAGCAGACTGACTTGTGTAGTGAGAGAGGGGGAGATTAAACTAGGGTACGGCACATGGGCAGACAGACAGACAGACAGACCTGTGTTGTAACAGAGGGGGGGATCAGACTGGGGTACAACACATGGACAGACAGACAGACAGACAGACAGACAGGCAGGCAGGCAGGCAGGCAGGCAGACAGACAGACAGGCAGGGAGGGAGGGAGGGAGGCAGGCAGACAGACAGACAGACAGGAAGACAGACAGGCAGGCAGGCAGGCAGGCAGGGAGGGAGGCAGGCAGACAGACAGCCAGACAGACAGACAGACAGACAGACAGACAGACAGGAAGACAGGCAGGCAGGCAGGGAGTGAGGCAGGCAGACAGACAGCCAGACAGACAGACAGACCTGCGTTGGTGAGGGTGGGTGGAGTGGAGGAGCAGTCCATCACCAGGTCAGAGTGAGAGTCCTCGGAGACGGCCTTGCACAGCGACGCGGAGGGCGTGTCCTCCTGAACCAGGCCCTGCAGACTGGCGGCCTTTATGAACCTGCAGCAGCACAGCCTGGTCATACTAATGCTCAGTCTTACAAACCTGCAGCAGCACAGCCTGGTCATACTAATGCTCAGTCTTATAAACCTGCAGCAGCACAGCCTGGTCATACTAATGCTCAGTCGTTATAAACCTACAAAAGCACAGCCTGGTCATACTAATGCACAGTCTTACAAACCTGCAGCAGCACAGCCTGGTCATACTAATGCACAGTCTTACAAACCTGCAGCAGCACAGCCTGGTCATACTAATGCTCAGTCTTACAAACCTGCAGCAGCACAGCCTGGTCATACTAATGCTCAGTCTTACAAACCTGCAGCAGCACAGCCTGGTCATACTAATGCTCAGTCTTATAAACCTGCAGCAGCACAGCCTGGTCATACTAATGCTCAGTCTTACAAACCTGCAGCAGCACAGCCTGGTCATACTAATGCTCAGTCTTACAAACCTGCAGCAGCACAGCCTGGTCATACTAATGCTCAGTCTTATAAACCTGCAGCAGCACAGCCTGGTCATACTAATGCTCAGTCTTATAAACCTGCAGCAGCACAGCCTGGTCATACTAATGCTCAGTCTTATAAACCTGCAGCAGCACAGCCTGGTCATACTAACGCTCAGTCTTATAAACCTACAGCAGCACAGCCTGGTCATACTAATGCTCAGTCTTATAAACCTACAGCAGCACAGCCTGGTCATACTAATGCTCAGTCTGATAAACCTGCAGCAGCACAGCCTGGTCATACTAATGCTCAGTCTGATAAACCTGCAGCAGCACAGCCTGGTCATACTAATGCTCAGTCTTACAAACCTGCAGCAGCACAGCCTGGTCATACTAATGCTCAGGCTTATAAACCTGCAGCAGCACAGCCTGGTCATACTAATGCTCAGTCTTACAAACCTACAGCAGCACAGCCTGGTCATATTGATGCTCAGACTTATAAACCTACAGCAGCACAGCCTGGTCATGAGGATGGAGAATTGTAAATACAGGACAACAGCAAGGCTAAAAATCCAGCATAGTATGCCTTTAAGTTCACAATTATTGGGTTGTAGAAGTAGATCTGAACAGTTCAGTTATACCCCACCCCCCACCTCCCCATGTAGCAAAGCGTCACCTGGCAACGTCAGCCTTGGTTCTCTCATCAGCACCGGTCACTTCCATGTGGGTGTGGCTGAGAGCCTTCAACACAATGGCACATGCTCACGTTAGCCCAATTTCCACGGTTACCTGCGGGGACCTGCCACCGCCAAGCACTGTCAGTGAAATCTATGCAGGCCCACCTAGACTGTAGGTAAACACCACTCCACCTGTGGTGACGCACGTACATACTGTGCAGACTAAGAATGTTGAGCTGTATTTAGTTGGGAGCTTTGGTCTTTGTGCTATGCTATGTTTGAAATGTAAACTGATAGCTATAAGGCTAGCTACACACACACGCAATTTATTATTATTATTATTATTTTGTATAGACAGTTTTGTCCATAGATGTTCTACACACAAATCGGATGGTGAACTTCCATCCGCTGTTAAGATTACTGGCATTTGTCAGACGCTCCCATCCAGAGCAGCTTGTCCAACAGACACACCGGGAGTGCACAGATCACGGATCCATCGTCTCTACGAGGTTCAGGACGTGCCGATACCGGTCGGGGTCAGAGGTCGCTTACAGCGTGGAGCAGATAGCTGATGTTCCCCTGGACCAGCTGCACCACTCTGTAGATGTGCAGGACGGACTCCTCGTACCAGCGGCTCAGGTACGGCCTGATCTCCGTCTCCAGGTTCGGCAGCTGAGACACAGGTAAGCAGCAGCAACGCTGTGAGAAGGACAAGGAGCGCACCTGTGCACAGTCTCAATGCTTGCGGCTAACTTACGGGAAGACGCCCGGGAAGAAGGCATTGTTCTAACAACAAAGCAGTTTCCCTAAACTTGCACAGTGCACACTCAAACTCCAGTCCCAGAAGGCCACCGTGTGTAGGTTTTGTGGTTTCCCTTCAAACAAGCCGTGTGAAGTCTTCAGCAAATCGCTGGCTTTAAATTTCACACCAAAACCTGCAGACACTGCGACCCTCCAGGATTGGAGTTAAACCAGCAGACACTGTGGCCCTCCAGGATTGGAGTTAAACCTGCAGACACGGTGGCCCTCCAGGACTGGAGTTAAACCTACAGACACTGTGGCCCACCAGGACTGGAGTTAAACCTGCAGACACTGCGGCCCTCCAGGACTGGAGTTAAACCTGCAGACACTGCGGCCCTCCAGGACTGGAGTTAAACCTGCAGACACTGCGGCCCTCCAGGACTGGAGTTAAACCTGCAGACACTGCGGCCCTCCAGGACTGGAGTTGACCTCACGGATAACTGCAGAACGGCCCTCCAGGACTGGAGTTAAACCTGCAGACACTGCGGCCCTCCAGGACTGGAGTTAAACCTGCAGACACTGCGGCCCTCCAGGACTGGAGTTAAACTTGCAGACACTGCGGCCCTCCAGGACTGGAGTTAAACCTGCAGGCACTGTGGCCCTCCAGGACTGGAGTTAAACCTGCAGGCACTGTGGCCCTCCAGGACTGGAGTTAAACCTGCAGACACTGTGGCCCTCCAGGACTGGAGTTAAACCTGCAGACACTGTGGCCCTCCCGGACTGGAGTTAAACCTGCATGTTTGTGGGCCTCGAGTGCTGGAAGAGCTCTGCTATTTTCACCGAAGGGCAGCGAGGTGAAGTGTGTGCTTACCTCCGGGCTGAGGCTGCTCTGTAGCCCCTGCACATACTTATCCAGCTCCAGTCTGAATGTGTGCTCAGTCAAGGAACACGGTGTTCAAAATGGCTAATTCATTATACACTGCACCCAGAGTTACAGTAGTAATAATTACAACCATCATCTTTACTTTATATTGTACAATTTGTTAACGGTACATGTACAGTACATTCAATGGCGCATATCAATAAACAGTCATTCTTAGAAGTACAGAAATATATAAGCAATATTATAACAGTGCTGTAAGAGCAGTGGACATTTTAAATGCAGTATGCTACAGAACTGTGGTAAAAGTGCATCTTAAGCTAAAGTTTTAAAACTCCTTTTGCCTTTTCTGATATGCTTGCACAAATCATTCCGAGCCTTCGCGTAATTTGAGATGGCTCTGTCAGCAGAAGACTGCTGCCATGGGCGTTGGACGGTTTGGTTAGCCCAAGTCGACAAATTTGAGGTTTCCCTCGGGTGTTTAGGCCCAGGACCCCCCGAATGTAGAAAGGGTAAGCGAATTTAAGGAAGGCTCTAAAGTTACCATCTACCGGGGAAATATCTGTGCATGTGTAATGAAGGAGCTAGAGATTTGCCTGAGTCCAGGGTGGGATCTGAAGCCACAGCTCTCGCTCTTCCATAGATTCCTCAGGCAAACGCGTTACCAGTCAGGCTTGCTTTTCCACACCTTTACTGCGCTTCATTAGCGAACTAGCCCAACTAAACGGGCTACACACATGGCAGCACCTGCTCGCTTCGTCTGTGCGGACGTCTGTTATGTGAAGGCTACTGATTGGCTAAATACCGCTGATCTCTGACTAGCGACTGGAACGGTTCTGTAAAGGATATAGGTTGAGGCCCTTCTCGGACCCTCCCAGGAAACACACCACGTAGTCCCCATTTCCCTCTCCTTCTGGCTGGTCCGGTGACCTCTCCTGCTCCAACAGGCAGCAGTAACACCCAACCGCCTGTTCAGGGACACTGAAAGTCCCGAAAAAAACCACAAACCCTGTCCCGTTAGACCACACCATGTCTCTATTGACTCTGAATAAAAGATTAAAACATGTCAAGAAAATAAGAGCATCCAGTACAGTACAATAAATCCATTATTTTGTAGAGTTTGACCATTGTGGATGAAAGCTTCAAGGTTTTCCCAAACGCACTTTATCCAAATCTTCACATGGCAAGAGATCAGTTCAGAATGTATTATTATGTAGGATTGACTGCCCCCTCTTTGTAGAAAAACCATGGACGATACAACATTGTGGATGCAAGAGACAGTCTACTTGACAGCGAAAATATCATGGTTACCTGAGTTCCACCGTGGCGATGTTTCCCATTCCGCCCAACAGCGCCCCCTTGCTCAGCCTCCGGGAAATGTAGGAGCGCAACTCCGGCTCAGCTTCCGAGGGCAAGCTCGTGTCTACTAATGAGAGACTGCAGGGGCCAGTTAGCGGCTATAGTTTAGGGAGGGGTAAGTCTTCATACGGATAGCGGCATGCAGACACACAGCGCTGAAGCCCGATGAAAATGAACACACGCCACACACGAACCGCATTCCTTGCGATCATGAAAAGATTCGGTTTAAATTGTGATGGGTCACATGATCAAGACAGGCGTTTTGATTCGATGCGATTATCTGCCATTTAGCCACACACCAAAGCACAACACTCCACAGACTTCCAAGTTCCACATAATTGCAATTATTGCAGCGGCGGTCATGACCTTCTTTACCTAAAGTCATCCTCACTTGTTGTGGACTCAGTTCTTCTGTGACTCCTAGCCAACTGGACGTCGGCTGCCTCTGATCTAAGACAGTCAATAGCGTGTCCATAGCATGTTAGTAACGACTAAATGAACCTGCTGTATAGCCCTACGACTGCCGGCCACTTCGGCTCGATGACAACCCAAAGATTTAAGAGAGAAATTTAGGAAAGGGGATCACTGTACTCTCCTGCCTAAAGCAACTGTAAATAAGCCCACCAGCCACATAAAATGACGAGTAAACAACTAACACATCAGCACGTATAGCTACATTTATATATTACAATGTTAAAAACAATAACAAACGTTAGCTCACTATAACTCCAGTGGTTTATGGAATTTCCAGTATTTTAGGGAATCGGCTAGCTATGAGTTTTACAATAACTAACGTTACATAGCTATTCACATGCCGGACAGCTTTGACGCCATACAAAGCTATTTGACAGATAAGACAGCAACCAGTTAACGTTAACTCGAAAGGTTAGCTAGCACTAGCAAGCTATCTGTCAACACAAATACAGAATGATAAGCAAGCCTCTATACACGCAAGATAAACGTAACACATTGGAATTTGTTGTTATCTTAATTCAATTTAGCTAGCTATTAGCGCCCTAGGCAAGACACCATGAAGACAGCTAGCAAGCTAATAATGTCACCAACAACGCACTGACAGAAAATTCCGTTAGGAACATCACTGAGCTAGCATTCATGGAATGTTTTTAGACCTCAGATAGCTAGCTAGAATATCTAAAATGAATATATGTTAGCAGGCTTCAATACAAAGGCTTTTGGAAAAACTTGGCTAGCAACAACTACGGCATTCAGAATGAATTTACTTACCTAGTACTTTGATAGAAATAGATTGAATAATAGCAGTTTAACTGCTGTGTTTTCTGATTATAGCCCACAATTTCTTCATTGTCAAAATCCGTATCCTTGTCTTCAACGTCAAAGGAATCCTGGATCGAAGAAGTCTGGGAAGTAAACATGTTTGTTCTGTGTGTGCAAAATTTTGTTACGTTAGCTGGTCTTCTGTTAGTCTGAATGGAGCGGTAAAGCTAACGCTCGCTGACCAACTAGCATTCGCTCATTTGTCAACATGATGACGCCACTGTGGTACAGCTGCTGACTTTTCCGTGTTGATTACGTCTCACTTGCCATTAGTTCCAGTTCTATATACTCTAAGGTTTCGCAAATGTGGTTGAAGCCATAGACTGTATAAAAAATATAATATAATCATATTATATAATAATATAAATAAAAGCCGATTGAAAGTGAGGGGAAAGGAATACCTTAGTCGCAATGCTTTATGGCATATGTAGTTCATTCCCTCTTTTAAAAAGTTAAGTACACAGTCTTGCACATTTGCCTTTCTATTCGTTTTTCAAATATTTTTTTGGCTCTGAATCATTTTTATAATGTCATGATTCATCTCGTAGCTGGATGGTTCGGTTCATGACTGAAAACAATATTATCGAGCATGTTTCTGAAATGTCTGGAGAAAATGAATAGGACATTTACTTCCGGAACAAGCGCCGCTGAATGAACCACGTGACCACGTTGCCTTTACACAGTTAAGCGTGCGCGACGTATTGAACTTCTTGTAGTTTTCGTTTTTCACTGCCCCGGAGGAACAGGCGCGCCGTCACGCCATATTCAGTGGTTAGCTATCCAGCTACGTACAGAGCGGGTTCTGTTCTCCTATTAACAGAGTAAACATGGGACGAAAGAAGAAGAAGCAAATGAAGCCGTGGTGCTGGTATCCTTTTTCAGCTGTAACATTTGACATAGACTGCTTTTATGACGACCTGAACGTTAGCTAGCGAACGCTAATCGAACATTTAAAATCCCAAAATGTGGTTGATAAGGAAGTAGCTATCGGGCTAGGCCGCTTTACTACGCGGTTTGAATAACACGGTATAGTGGCGTGTTAAATGGTTGCTAGCCAGTAATTGGGACTTTTTGAGCGCCAGATTAGGCAAATCTGTTGGGATGCTGTTGTGATTGTCTATCAGAATTGTAGTTTCACTGTTTGTGCTGAGCAGTTTACTACTACGAATTTTTAGACAACTTTTTAAAGCTGGCTGCCTAGCTAGCTAGGTTAACATTCATGCATTTATTTATGGGGGAGGTAGCTCTTGCAGTCGACTACTTTCGTAACTAACACTCGTAATGTTCATGTGTGCATTATGAGGTGATCCGGTAGTATGGCTTTAAATGTATTATTTTGTCCAGCGGAGAGGTATAGGAGGACAAAAAGTGTGGTTTCGTTGTTTTACTTCCTGTGTATCGTGTTTTCGGTCATACCCACCAATTACCATGTGCCTAGTTCCGTGAGCCAGATTATTATTATTTTTGTGCGTGTCCAGTCTTCTGTGAAAAGTGCTGGCGTGGGTGCAGGTTTTTGTTTTATCCCTGCACTACAACAACGGATTCAACTAATTACACAGCAGTGTTCTTCAACCAAGACCTTGATAAGTATAGTCAGGTGTCATGGTGCTGGGCTAAAACAAAACCCTGCACCCACCACGGATTCCCCTGCCCGAGGATGTTGGCTGTCTTGTGTGTACTAAAGTTCGGAAATGTTTAACTTAACCAAAAACCCAAGGTATTGCAACAGAGATTTTGACGACGAAAAGATTCTTATTCAGCACCAGAAGGCAAAACATTTCAAGTGTCATATATGCCATAAAAAACTGTACACGGGTCCAGGTTTAGCAATTCACTGCATGCAGGTAATGATGCTAACCTTCAGCTCCCCTTTGGTATTTTCCAGTTTTTGTTTTTATTTTTTATTTTTCACTTTTTATTTTTATTTTTGTGTGATGTTTAAAGCGTTATTTACGAACAGTTGTTTTTATAACAGAGTTTATTACATACAAATTCGTCAATTGAATCGGAAGTCATGATGTTTTATGAAGATTCTTTAAAATGTTCATATTCTGATTAATCTTTTCATATTCTGATTAAGACCACTACTGCTAAAGACAGATGCTTTATTGTGTATGTTCATGGGTGTATGTAGTGCGCTGTGTTGTATTTCATTTTATTTTTTTTACTCCTACTTTTCCTGCAGGTTCATAAAGAAACCATAGACGGCGTACCCAATGCGATCCCGGGAAGGACGGACATTGAATTGGAAATATACGGCATGGAAGGCATTCCCGAGAAAGACATGGAAGAGAGGAGGCGAGTGCTGGAGCAGAAAACGCAAGGTGAGCGCTGGTCTGAGGGTGAGCGCTCGTGCAGTCATGTGACCTTCGCTGGTGAAACGGACCCTGGGCACGACGGTTCCATGAGGTGATCTTCCTTTTGAAGATCACATTTTTTATATACTCCTCCTTACCCATACCTTATCTGAGCAACGTGTTTAGCCAAAGCGGAAATAGTGTTACATAGAGGAAATAGTTTGTAGTCCTAAAACCCGGTAGTAAGTTCGCTTTTTTGAGCCATGGGTTCCCTCGTCAGATTTCCAGTGCATTTTTCCCAAAGGGATTTAATTTTTTTTGCCGAAAATAAGGTCTGTGGTGAACGTAAGCCTTAGGGAGCTCTACGTTTTGTTCTGCAAGATAAATTACACCCATTAATACCACCACCACTGTGGATTTCAAACCTGTTATGTGCTTTTGAAAAATAAGTTGCTAACAAGTTGGTATATTGAAACTACAACAATGGTTGCTTTCGGGCATCCACCACTCAAGTTTCCATACTAGCCCCGCCTGCACGCGAAAACCGTTGTAGTTTCAACATAGCAACTTGTTAGCAAGTAATCACTGTAACACTCTATTAATAAATTAACTAAGCGGCGGAGTAACGTGTCTTTGTTTGCTGGAAAAAAAGCCGAGAGCCAGAAGAGGAAGCAGAACAACCAGGACGACTCGGATGACTACGAGGAGGACGAGGAGCCGGGCCCTTCCTCCCAGCAGCCCGTCGCGCAGCCCCAGACCGGCTACATGCCCCCCATGACCCAGCCGGGCATGCCCCCCGTGCACGGGGCCCACGGAATGCCCCCCGCCACCTACGCGGGTACGTAGCGCGGCGAGGGGCCCGAACGCGGAGTGAAGCTTTCAGACGGGGCTGTCTGCAGGAGGGCCGGCTCTGTGGGGGGAAGTGGACGAGTCAGTGAATGAATAGTAAATGAATACCAAACACAGTGGAGACGATCCCAGTGTGTGATTTCTGGGGCTGCACGGTGTATCGAATCATCATATTTTTAAGTGTAGGAAGAATAACTGCCATTGGGCGTATAGGCGATCTTTTGTCGTCTTTTTAAATTTTTATTTATTTATTTATTTATTTAATCACACTTGATGTGGTTGTAAACAACCAAGCGTCAGCAGTCATGTGAAATGCTTCCAGGCAAAAACATCATCTTCGATATAAGAGCCAGTCGGCAGCAAGGTCACACAACTTCCATGTGATTATGTTTTTTGCTTTTTAAATCACATGGGAGCTGTTCTCTTTTTTTTTTGTTGTTTACTTAGTCTTGAAAACTCAATAAAAATTTAATAATAAAAAATAAAAAAAATGCATTGGAAGCTGTAAGGCCTTGCTGCTGATCTTTGCTTTGTCTTTGCTGTCTTTGCTGCACACAGTAGATATCAGTGGTGTTTTTTTCCCCAGAAGCATTTCACATGCCCTCTGATGTGTGGTTATTTACTACTACTACATCACGTGTGATTACAGGGGGGAAAAAAGACAAAAAATCACCTATACGCTGCATGGTTTCGGTTATTCTCATTATGCATACAAAGATTGCGATACAGCATCGAGCAGCCCAAGTGATTTCTCTGTCTTCCCATTGGCTGTGCAGGCATGCCTCCCATGATGCCTGGCGTTCCTCCAATGATGCCCGGCGTTCCTCCCATGATGCCAGGCATGCCACCTGGGTAACCTTTCACCTTTTTTACTCCGTGCATACTGGCAACACACAGAAGCGGGTTGAAACCGGATCAAACCGGTCACAGATTTCATTTCACGTTTTTGTTTTTTTCTTTTGTTGGCTTTTATTGGAGATGCCTGTATCCAGGGCAGTTTACCGATTGCATTCGCACATACAGTCTATTTACACTGCAGGGTATTTGCTAAAGCTGCTCAGGTTACCTACCTTTGCTCAAGGGTACGACGGCAGTGCCTCTGCTGTGAATCGAACCTGCAACCTCTCAGTTCCAAGCGCAGGTCCCTGACTTACGCTGTACGGTCGCTGTTGTTAATTATCTCATGAAAAACACATTTTCAATGTACCAAAATGCCTCACGAAAAGTCTTGCTCACACATACAAAGCACTGGCTAAGTATCATTCAACTGGAAATCTGGGCTGCCATTAAAGTCTTGAATCATAATGACGCAAGTTACTGTATGCAGACGTCTAGCTATCTTACTGTATCAAAATTTATAATAGCTGTATTCCAAGCAATGTAGCCAATGTTTCCATAGGATGTGTTTCAGCTTTATGTATTGCTGAAATATCACCGTTTCATTATTTTACAGCATGATGCCAATGGTGGCATTTGATTTCGCTGGACCCGATGCTCCCGTATTGCAGGCATGCCCCCAGGTGAGTGCTGTCCCTTTGGCCAATCAAATCAGTTTAATTTTATTTGTATAGCACTTTACAGAGTGCATGTGACTGCTCCCTCAGAGCCCTGCTCTGCTGTCCAGATGGCCTGGATCTGGGTTCCCACCGTCCTGTAATGTCATCAAATTTGGAAGGGGAAGTCCTTGAAAATTATGTTTCAGGATTTATGTACGGGATTAATGTCGGTCGGGTCTAAGGACAGAACCCGATGGTCTCATTGTTCCTATTGTTTCCTGAATTGTCTGCAATGTTGTTTTTGTCACCAGCTGTAGAGTTTTTATGGGTCTTTATGGGGGGGGGAGTGCTTGAAAGAACTTAAAGTCGTGCACAGGTGCAGTGGACCTGTTTAATGTTACTGGTGGTTATTGACGGGGGCGGCTATTCGAGGGGTGCGTGTCGCATTGTATAAACGGGTGATTGTGAATCGTACCGGTGCCGTGGGGCGTGTCTCAGTCCGTTGTGTTCCCCCCGCCCCTCAGGTATGCCCCCGCCCGCAGGTATGCATCGGCCCGGCATGCCCCCCATGCCCCACGTGCCCCCCGTCACGGCGCCGGGCATGCTCAATCGACCGGCTGTGTCTGCTGCCACGGCAACCGCGCCCCAGCCCGCCGTGTCCAAACCGCTGTTCCCCAGCGCCGGACAGGTACGTACCGCACGGGGCCGCGTCTTCCGTCTTCCCCTGCTGTCCAGCCCGTCCGCCCGCTGCCTAGAGATTTTCAGAGAGCTGCCGCTATACCTGGGTGAGGTTTCCTTGGACAGGGGAACGTCTGGTCCTCCTGATAGTAGCGGGGCTGAAGTCGTTTTGGTTCCAGCTCTGGTTTGTTTTGGCGAGGCCTCATCTTATACCTGGGGTAGATGAAGAAGGAAAGCTGCAGCGGGTGACATAGCATTATTTATTATATTAGCTGGGGTGATATGTAGCATTATTTATTATATTAGCTGGGGTGATATGTAGCATTATTTATTATATTAGCTGGGGTGATATGTAGCATTATTTATTATATTAGCTGGGGTGATATGTAGCATTATTTATTATATTAGCTGGGGTGATATTTAGCTGTTATTATATATAGCTGTCAGTGATATTGTGGATTATTTATTATATAGCTGGGTAGTAGATTATTTATTTATGCTGGGTGATTGTACATTATTTATTGTTAGCTGCAGTATTTAGCATTATTTATTATATTAGCTGGGGTGATACGTAGCATTATTATATTAGCTGGGGTGATATGTAGCATTATTTATTATATTAGCTGGGGTGATATGTAGCATTATTTATTATATTAGCTGGGGTGATATGTAGCATTATTTATTATATTAGCTGGGGTGATATGTAGCATTATTTATTATATTAGCTGGGTGTACTAGTAATATTTACTGGTGATATGTAGCTTATATTACATTAGCTGGGTGATACTTAGATTTGTTATATTAGCTTATTCTTATGTAGCTTGGTATATGTAGCATTGGGTTATATGTAGCATTATTTATTATATTAGCTGGGGTGATATGTAGCATTATTTATTATATTAGCTGGGGTGATATGTAGCATTATTATATTAGCTGGGGTGGTATGTAGCATTATTTATTATATTAGCTGGGGTGATACGTTATTTTTTATATTGTGGGTGACGTAGCATTATTTATTATATTAGCTGGGGTGATATCTGTGGGGATCTCCTGAGGTTCAGTCACAGAAGGTGCCCGCTATGGGCATGTTTGGCCTTGCAGCCTGTGAATGCCAGGCCAGGGCCAGGGTCATGAGTCACTGGCTCATGGATCAGCACTACAAGCAGTGAACACATTTCATCCTCCTCCCTGTGATAACGGGGGGGGGGGAGCAACCTGAATGCCTGGGATTGGTGATTATCTAAGTTAATAAATTATCTCGTCCTGACTGAGGAAACTGGACTAACACTAGACACTGGCGTGCGTGCGTCCGTCCGTCCGTCCGTTAACTTCCTCCCCCCCCGGGTCATGTTGCTTTGTTCTGCCCTTTCTCCACGCTGCAGATGGGGAGCCTCGTTCCGAGCACGAGCGCACAATCGGGGCCCCCGAGCGCCGAGGCGGGGCCCGAGCCCGACCCCCCCAAAGCTCTGTTCCCTAGCGCGGCACAAGTACGCCCGAAGGCTTCCTGCTCCGCCGCAGTTTAGAGTTTGGCACTGAAACGGCCGCGGGAATGCGGCAAAGCGGCCTGTGTGTGGGACGGGAAACGAGAGCGCACCGTCTGTAAAAATGAGCTTCCTGTTGTGGCGGCAATGAGTTCCTGAAGAGTGAGCCGCCGCTGCCGCCGTGGCGTCCGCTCGTTCAGGAGGAGCCGTTGGCTGGCGCTGACCCGGCGGCCCGCTTTGGCTTGCTGCATGCCCGTGTATGCCAGCGCGAAACGAGTCACAAATCTGTGCCTTTAACCGCACTCCAAATTTACATTTTAAAAAAGAGAAGAAGACATTGATTCGGTTCAGCCCTGGTCTGCACATGGTGATCTTTGGAGGCCTTCATGCACAGATTTGTTTGGAGCCTAATTTACTGCTTTCCCAGCCTTGTTTTTAAAGCATAGTTTGTTTTGAAACGCCATTTTCTCACTCTGCCACCCAATTGCGGTACACAGCATGCTGTTTTTATTTATTTTATTTTTTGTGTTCTTGCAGTGAGTGTATTTTGATGAGGGTTTGGGAGTGCTTGTAGAGGGGTTTTGGGGTTGAATTTTGGTAGTGCTTGTAGACAGTTTTTTGGGTTGAAGTTTGGGAGTGCTTGTAGAGGGGTTTTGGGGTTGATGCTTGGGAGTGGTTGTAGACTGGTTTTGGGGTTGAAGTTTTGGGAGTCATTATAGACAGGGTTTTTTGAGTTGATGTTTGGGGGCGCTTGTAGATGGTTTTTTTTTTTTTGGATTTGGGAGTGCTTGCAAAGGGGTTTTGGGGTTGAAGTTTGGTAGTGCCTGTAGATGGTTTTTTGGGGTTGAATTTTGGGAGTGCTTGTAGACAGTTTTTTGGGTTGAAGTTTGGGAGTGGTTGTAGAGGGGTTTTTGGGGTTTGGGGGTGCTTGTGGAGGGGTTTTTGGGTTGAAGTTTGGGAGTGCTTGTGGAGTGGTTTTTGGGGTTTGGGAGTGCTTGTGGAGTGGTTTTTGGGGTTTGGGAGTGCTTGTGGAGGGGTTTTTGGGTTGAAGTTTGGGAGTGCTTGTGGAGTGGTTTTTGGGGTTTGGGAGTGCTTGTAGAGGGGTTTTAGGGTTGACGTTTTCTTTGGGGTTTGGGAGTGCTTGTTGAGGGGTTTTTGGGGTTTGGGAGTGCTTGTGGAGGGGTTTTTGGGTTGATGTTTGGGAGTGCAGGTAGAGGGGTTTTAGGGTTGAAGTTTGGGAGTGCTTGTAGACAGGTTCTTTGGGGTTTGGGAGTGCTTGTAGACAGGTTCTTTGGGGTTTGGGAGTGCTTGTGGAGGGGTTTTTGGGGTTTGGGAGTGCTTGTAGACAGGTTCTTTGGGGTTTGGGAGTGCTTGTGGAGGGGTTTTGGGGTTTGGGAGTGCTCGTGGAGGGGTTTTGGGTGAAGTTTGGGAGTGCTTGTGGAGGGGTTTTTGGGTTTGGGAGTGCTTATGGAGGGGTTTTTGGGGTTTGGGAGTGCTTGTGGAGGGGTTTTGGGGGTTTGGGAGTGCTGTAGACAGGTTCTTTGGGGTTTGGGAGTGCTTGTGGAGGGGTTTTGGGGTTTGGGAGTGCTTGTGGAGGGGTTTTTGGGGTTTGGGAGTGCTTGTGGAGGGGTTTTTGGGTTTGGGAGTGCTTGTAGAGGGGTTTTTGGGGTTTGGGAGTGCTTGTAGAGGGGTTTTTAGGGTTTGGGAGTGCTTATGGGGGGTTTTGGGTTTGGGAGTGCTTGTAGAGGGGTTTTAGGGGTTTGGAGTGCTTGTGAGGGTTTTGGGGTTTGGGGTGCTTGTGGAGGGGTTTTTGGGGTTTTGGAGTGCTTGTAGAGGGGTTTTTGGGGTTTGGGAGTGCTTGTAGAGGGGTTTTAGGGGTTTGGGGGTGCTTGTGGAGGGGTTTTGGGGTTTGGGGGTGCTTGTGGAGGGGTTTTTGGGGTTTGGGAGTGCTCGTAGAGGGGTTTTTGGGGTTTGGGTTAGGGTTCGGGTTAGGGTGCTCGCGGAGGGGATCTTCGCTCACTTAGCCTCTTGTCCACGCAGGCCCAGCAGGCCGCTGCGTCAGGACCCGTCGGCACGGATTTCAAACCCCTCGCCGCGGCCTCCTCCGCCTCAGATCCCCCCAAACCGACATTCCCGGCTTACAGCCAGTCACCCGCCGCCACCGCCTCCACCTCCACCAGCACAGTGTCCAAGCCGCCAGCCGCGGTGACCAGCAAGCCCGCCACGCTCACCACCCTGAGCGCGACCAGTAAGTTGATCCACCCTGATGAGGACATCTCACTGGTGAGTTCTGATTCTTTTTTTTTTTACTGTTTACCCCCGCCGCCCCCCCCAGCCCCGCTTAAATCAGTTAGTAGTTCTTTACATGCCAGTTCCTGAAACGCTAGCAATTTGCTATATTCTGTGGACCTACCTATGCTCGTGTAATCCGTCGTGCATTGTTGTTTCCTGTTGTCATAGGGTCGTTTAAAAGCGTCTAAGCACCTTGTCTCGTGATTTAAAAAAAAAAAAAATTAATTTTACTTTTGTTTTTTTTCTGGCCTGTTGTGCAGGAGGAAAGGAGAGCTCAGCTGCCCAGGTATCAACGGAACATTCCCAGGACAGGACAAGCCCACATGGCCGCCCCTCCTGGGGCACCAATGGGTGCTATGATGCCCCCCCAGCAGGCCATGCCCCCCCAGCACCCCATGCACGGTGGGTACTATTTGCTGATACCAAATCGATCAGCATTTGAAGGGAATGGTTTTGAATTTTGTTTAATGCATATTTTGTTACATATATTTATTGTAGCTGTAACACAAACGCACACGCACACATATAATAAAACGTATTAAACCTTTTTAAACCTGAGTTACTTCGCCCCAAACTTTTAGGAAAGAATTTCAGGAAATAACCAACATCTCGTACACATTTGACAGGTGCTATCACCAGTCAATGTATTGTTTTGCTTAATAAAATTTTATGTTTAACAATCCTTTTTCAATTTTGTAATTTGTTAAGTGGCTATTGACATTTTCCTAATAAAAGCAGAGCATTGTATGTCATTCTTCTGGGTATTTGTATTATATGCTGGTGATAAAAGTGCTTATGTCTCAGTTATAGAGGTGAATGTGCAGATTATAGAAGTGTCTCTCTCCCAGTTGTGGGTGAATGATTTGAAGGAAGATTGAGAGCTCACACTCACCCGTGCTGCTTTCTTGCTTGTTTCACAGGTCAGTATGGGCCCCCCCCCCAGGGAATGCCCGGGTATATGCCGGGTGGCATGCCTCCGTACGGGCAGGGCCCCCCAATGGTGCCCCCTTATCAAGGTGGACCCCCCCGGCCCCCCATGGGCATGAGGCCCCCTGTCATGTCTCAGGGAGGGCGCTATTGATGCTGAACCACCACCTTTCAATAGGTTTGAAGATTAAACTATATATACATTATTTTTTTTTTCTTTCTTTTTTTGTCGTCTTGTCTCATCTTGCTGGTGTTTCTAGTAGCCCAAACTCAATAACAGTTAGGCCCTGCCCTCCTCCACCATTGGTTTTGACTTGACCTACAAGGGTGGGCAAGAAACTAAAGAACGTTCTGAGACTTGAGACCTTACGTTTTTATGCATTTTACCTAATCGCAAAAGGAAAAAAAAAAACAAAAAACAAAAAAAAAAAAACTTTGTTGCAACTGCCAACACTGACTTTTTTTTTTTTTGGCCCCCTTCTGTTCTCTTAGGTTTTTAGATGTGAAGATTAGTTTAACAAAAAGAAAAAAAGGTTAGTACTGTTCTGAGTGCATGTGAATAAAAGTGAGCAGTGCCGTTCTTGCTATGAAGGAAAGTTTACATCGACACATCGCGTTAGAACACGGCCCTCGCAGCACGCCAGGTGCTGTTGGACTCCCAAGGTCCCCAGCTTTGCTTGGTGAGGGCCTGAGCTCGTTTTTTGGATAGTTTTTTTTGTACACTGCATCCTGTTAAGCTCTAATCTTGTTGCAGGTATATTCCTAAGGTCCACACAATGTGCTCATGTTGACTTGATTCCTGTACTGTTGTTTAAAAAAAACAAAAAAAACATTTAATGTAATAAAATGTGATGAAAACCACGCCTGTTTTTTCATGACCTGTGGAAGGATCACTTCTTCGCTGAGGTTGGTACTCTGTCCGTGGAAAAGTACGACACAGTTTCACTTTTTTTACGAAAAGTGGCAACAGGGCAATTGCAAGATGACGTGAAATTTCAGCAGTTTGATTTCTGTCGGTTAAATTGAATTGGTAATATTTTCTGAGATATTCAGTCTTTTAAGTCCAGACACTGCCTCCCTAATTGCAGTTGGCTGTCGTGTCCATTTTCAACAGTTGGCAAATACGTGCATACGGACCACATGTGAACTGCATGAGAGTGTTGGTGATGGTTGACAGCAGTGGTCTTCGTTCCTGGTCCCGGAGAGCTGCGGGGTCTGCTGGTTTTTTGGTTTTTTTTCCGCCTTAACATCAGTAACTAATTTAGACCCAAGAAACCGGACGATGAGGTCAGTTAGCTGTGTAAATCGACCGCTTTAAACCGGTCGGTTCAGTGTCGAGTGACGACGACCAAAACCAGCAGACCCCGGTGGGGCTCCCCGGGGAACGAAGATCACTGGCGCCCCCGAAATTGGCTGCTGTGTTACAACGAGGCTTTCTCTTCTCCCTGTAGCGATGCCATTGGAACTGGCTGGGTCTCAGTGTAGCCCTGTTCAGCCGGAGGCAAGTCCCACCTTTTCTTACCTTTCTCTCCCTTATCGAGGGCTTTCACAGCCTCTGGCGGCTGTTGGATTACTGCGTCCCCAAACTTTTTAGCGAGTTTGGTGAAAGCCCTTGCGTTAATTCCCAGCTAGATTATAGATCCCGGCTTGTGTCTGACTTCAAAACATTTTTGTTAAACGTATATATATATACATATATATTTATATACAGTGCACAGAAAAGCATAATTTTGTAAAATAATAATAATAATTTTTAAAATACAATTTTTTAATTCTTCTAACAGCCTTGTTGAGGCGGAAGCACTGTTCTGTCGATTTAGCACAGTCATCGGCTAAGTGACGGGACGGTGGGAGAGTGAACCCGGTGGCTTCAGCGTACGAAGCCGTGGGTTTTGTGGATGGTTTAACTTTCCTTGTATTCCTGCTGTATTCGTTTAACCAAAATTCAGGTATTTAAAGAATGCAAAAGGATAGCGCAAATCCGTTAATTTGGCTTTTTTTAATTAAATTCTGCTGTGAAAATAATTTGTGTAGAACTTTTCATACAGAAATGCAGCTCCGTGCTTCACAGAAAGAAAAGGCAATGCAGGCATATACGCATACATGGATACATCAAGTTAAAAAATTCTAAATATTATAAAGTGGGGTTGCGGAGAATAAGCATCATAATAAAATTTAAATATACAGCAAAAAAAAAAAAAAAAAAATCGAAGAATGAAAGAATTTAAAACCTAATGAAAAAGGTAAGTTTTGAGCTGCGTTTTAAAAATGCCTGATGTGTGTAAGTGCTCTATAGTTTTGGAGCATAAAAGTTAAAAGCACTCTTGCCATTGTTTGATGCCTTGAAATAGGTATATTGATTAAGCCGGCTGTGCAGACTCAAGATCTTGAGCTTGTACCTTGAAAAGAAATGCGATCCTGGATGTAAGAAGGTGCTAGACCATTATTGCTTCACAAACAAAAGTAGTAAAACTTTAAATACGAAAATTTGTAATATAATGCCAGTTAGTGAGGCATTCAATCAGTAATTTGTCTGGTTACTGGATTTTATATCGGGAAGAATGAACTTCCCAGTGAATGATTAAAAAAGAAATAACATTGACTTTCCCATTAAAATTCGAACAGTCCCCCTTCACGATCTCATGCGCCGCGCAGTGCCCAAAACGCTCCGTTCCTCAGGATTAGCATCACGCGAGTGTGTGAGTGTGAGTGTGAGAGTGAGAGCGTGTGTGTGAATGTGGCCGAAGGTTTCGAAGTTTTGGGCAAGCGCTGGGCTTATTGCATCCCCGCTGTCTCACGCTGTTTGTCTCTCAGCTGTAGCGGCAGCAGCGGCGGCAGCGGCGGCTTTTCTTCTCTCGTGTTACTCGGGTAACGAGGGGGGAAGTTCCGCGAAAGCAGGCGATGCAGGTTGGTTTTCCGTGTAAGTACCCGGCTGTGCCTTAGATTAGTGCGTTTGTGTGTGTGTGTGTGTGTGTGTGGGGGTGCTCTGTGGGGGACCTGTGATCATGTTACTGTTCTTGCAATGAGCTTTTAAAAGATGTCAGCTTTTGATAAAGAGAAGATGTTTTTGGTGTTTTTGTCCTTCCTAACTTCAGCAACTACGCGGAATAAGTTGAGCGTGGGAACAGGAAGAATGGCTTATTTTGCGCTGTTTTGATTGCATCTTTTTCCTGACCTGGCACTTGTGCGTAAGGCTCTCATTTCCAATTTTCTTTCCATTTACATCTTTTCTATTTGGGCTTTTACCAATTTTACCAATAGGTGAATGGCACGTTGCCAGTGACATCGTCTGTCATTTTTATTGTGCTGAATGAAACTACTGAAATCAGCCTCTCTGATACTCTACAATATTGTTTTTTTTTTTTGCTTCAAACTGAAATAGTATACTACTGAATTTGTATAAAACCCAAAAGCTTGCCCAAATGGCTCCGTAGACAATGGTTTCTGTTTTCACTTTTAGCCAATGAGTGTTGAGATCTAATATACTGAGTTTTTAAATAAAGTCCTTTTTAAAAAATAAAAAAAAATCTTCCATCTTTCTGTCCACCTCTTGTAGTTGATATTTTCTCTTGCATGGTGCATTTCTGTTCACTGTTATCTCCACGTTTCTGGAACTGTTTTGGCAGCAAGAATATCCACAAACAACACACAAGAATGGAGAGACAGTAAAGATGTCCAAAGACTGTTTAAAACGGAATTTAAAACAGTATTGGAAAACGTGCTGCTGTTACTCTCCTCTCCAGCAGAGGGCAGCACACAGGTCTTTGGTCCCCACGGTACATTAGGGTTCTTCAGCAGCTACTTCTTTTTTAAAAATAGTGCATGTAGGTTGAACATCTCCCACATACTTCTCATGAAACTATATGACTAAGGTAGTAGTGTACGTGTGTAAGCAGAGGTGATGACTTCTTGAACTATGCTAAGCTAATATTTATCCTGTCACCAGTGTGGGTGATGCTGACACAGCAGATTCAGACCTGGACATCATCTTTTGATACTTGAGACCAATACATTTTTTTTTTCCACATTTGGATCCTTGGGATGTCGGCTGAATAGCCTTGCTGTTGGCCAACTTGTTTTGTCGCTTAGTATTAACAGGCTTATAGGTTCTTCTGACTTGATACACAACACATATTCAACAGGACAGTTAGACTGGTAATCAAATAAATTACCCGACCTTGTCCATACTCTTTTCATTTTTTAAGTGGTGTTTCCACACACATTAGCGTGCAGATAAATTGCCTGTCTGTTAATTACTTGGGCTGTACACTTGACGGCAATGCAGGGGGTGCAGGTATGGCCCTGAAAGTGAGAACTAAGTTCTTGGCCAGAAAGTCAGTGTTCCTGGACAGGGACAATTCAAAAACTTGTGGCATCCAGCTTAATCCAGTGCCACTTTGATTACGCTAGCACATCCTGGTACTGCAATCTGCCCAAGCTGTGGAAGATAAAACTTCAGGTCTCCCAAAATAAACTGATTAGAGTGGTCTTAGGTTTCGGTCCATGAGAACACATAGGGAGGAACCAGTTCATGCAGCTAAACTGGCTCCCTGTGGAGTCCGGAGTGACGCAGTTAAAACTCTGACAGGTTCACAAAATCGCAAATGGTGGAGCCCCGAATTACTTATTAAACTTCTTCCTGCAGGTCAGAGAGGCTCACAGGCACAACACCAGGTCGAGTGTAGCAAATCTGACGCTGGTAAGGATTAGTAGCCAGATGGGTAAGAGTTATTTCAGATACTCGGGTGCCCAGGATTGGAATAACTTTCCTAATATCATTAAACAGACTACAAACCCAGTCACGTTTAAGGCAAAACTGGCTTTTAGATAACGTACCCCTGTAAAGACAGTTGTGTAGGCAGGGTTGTATGCAGCTCATTCAATGGACCTGTTTTTAGTATAACAGGAAGTGTGTACTTTAACCTTTTGTCAGAACAATGCCTGTTAATGGCCAATGTGAATGTTTACTGTATATTGATGTTTTTGTGCTTTTATATGCCGCTAATGCCGTACTCTAGCATCTCCGCGCGTACGCCCACGCGCACATCTCCATGGCATCTAGCTACAGCAAGGACCACAATGGAAATAAGTCCTGTGACTTTTTTGTGTTATCCTTGATGCTCTTTTAATTGTGCATGTAATTGTCCTTTTAAAGTGAAAATAAATAATCTAAAAAAAAAATGTTACCGATTGTTGTCTTCCATTATCGTTTTGCCGGCGAAGATCCTCGAATGCACATGCGCTGCATAGGTTCTTGCGACAACACAGCACATAGTTTATTACGTTCATGAATCCTGTAGTGTGACCCCCTGCGATTACCATTCTTTTGTAAGTCGTGTAGTGTGAACGTTTCTACAATGAAAATATAAGTGATTTTTTTAGGAAAAACGGTCGTTAATTGTGACATGCTCTTTGTTGTTAGGATTTTAAAAGTCGTGTAGTGTGCGCAAAACATAAGTGTGGCATGCTGTCCGTTGTTAGGATTTTAAAAGTCGTGTAATGTGCACTAGGCAATGGTGGTTTCACCTTGCAGAAATCCGGTTCCTCTTCACGACTTCGAAGTGATCTGATTGGGTGGTCATCTGAACGCCGTAGCCAGGTTGGTTGACGCCTTTTCTAAAGCGCACGCACAACCACGCAGGTGCCACCTGCTGTTTTCGTCCTTCTTTGTGTCACTCTTCGCATCCCCGCCCCATTCGAGCCTGCGCGAGCACTTGTCGTGACTTGATCCTCGGAGAGCAATTTATGTTGCTATTGCGCGTAAGGGATACAGGTAGCGAACTTCTAAGGACGTTAATATTTTCCTGT
This sequence comes from Anguilla rostrata, assembly GCF_018555375.3. NCBI lineage: Eukaryota > Metazoa > Chordata > Actinopteri > Anguilliformes > Anguillidae > Anguilla > Anguilla rostrata. The sequence goes on from NC_057949.1 coordinate 27,541,920, forward strand.
TAAAGATTATTTGAAAGCATGCCAAATGTTTATGGTTAGCAAAACAATTAAATTACTGATTGCGAAGTTATATGCATGAAACGCACATTTGGCTAAGGGTAGATTTACGTTGATGACAAATAGGAATATATGAGTGTTTCATATACCGTCTGATTTTGTCCAACGATTCAAATATCTGCCGTTTAAATATTTAGCATGTCTGTTTAACGCATGCCTTGATGAAACCGGTTAAGTGAGAATCCTGTGACTTGACATTGGATCTGGATGAAATGTTCAGCTCCTAACCGGTGGGAGGCAGCACTTGGCATCCTGGCGGCACAAGGAAACGCAGCCGGGGCAGGACGCTGATGCACCAGCGCAGGAAAACGGGAATATTTCGCAGGACGGCGCGTGAACCCGTGAATGGAAACAGTTCGGAATGGCAGCGTCAAATAGCGAAAGGAGGGCGTTCGCGCACAAAATCAATAGGTAAGACATTGTCCGTGTACTTCAAAAAATTTAAAAGGCTACAATCAGTTTAATGGGTTTCTGATGTAGAATACTTTGGAAATTGCTATGAACTGTAATCAGACCGGTTGAATATTGCCATAGGGAGTTCAGGGAACCAGTCTTTGTTCATCTGGCGATGGACACACGTCTGAATTAAGGTTAGCAAACCTCAGCTGTTTTATAGATTGTACTGTGATAATATCGTTTCGAGTTACTTTTGGTTTACGCAGATATTATACGCTCTGTGGCGAAGGTTCAAATTCTCAGGGGCTGTTTCGTCGTTGTCTTTGTAACTGTATCCTGGTTGGGTAACGTTAGTTGGCTAACGTAAACTAATGAGCTAACGTTACTGTAAGTATGACGTTCTGTGAGAAAGCTGGTTTGTAGAGCATTATGAAACTTAGCTAGCCATTTATTGTGTTATCTTTTATTGCAGCCTGACTAGAACTTGAAAGGGAAAGTATAACTTGTATGACCCGTGGCCGATACCACAAGTTACTGGTTTCTTGGTAAAAGTCGGTTTGCAGAATTGAAAGCTGTGTGCTAATGTACGACGAGGCGGGGGCTGTTACTGTAACTTAGCCGTTGATGAATGGTGCGTGGGTCGCTGTCCTCTCACTGTCTAGAAAAAATAACGTTATGTTATTTCAAGTGATTTGAAGTATTTAAAATAAATAAATAATAAATAAATATCACGAGAAATGTGCTCTTTCTTTTGAGGCTCCTGCTACCTGCTTTCGAAATATACAAAACCAATGTCCTAGAAGTGGAAGTTCCTTGCTTTGTGGAAGATTGTGAATGGTGTAAAAAAAAAAAAAAAAGATTTTTTTTTACATGTTACTCTGTTCTCGACTTTAATTGGGCTGTAGCCTGTCTCTTATCCTGTGTATTCCGAATTTGTTTAGCTCGTCTTGAGGTCTGTCGCTGCTTGTATTGCCCCTGAAACCCCGTGACAGCTCTATCCCTGAACTGAACGCAAGAGGAGTAAGCCCCGTGTATTCGGTTCTGCACAGGCGCGTTTCTCTTCATTTTGAAAAAAGAAGTCATGTGCAGTACGATCGGTTTAATAATGGCTCTGGCTTAGGCTAGATGCTGAGGCTACATTTATGGACGCGTTGATGCTGAGCAAAAGGGGAAAAAAACTGCGATTGTCATTGTTTACCAATACCCCACATAAAATTTCACTCAAATTATGGAATGTTGATATTTCAGAAATCTTCCTGTACCACCTTTTTCTCTCCCCCCCTTCCTCTCACCCTTCCCAGGATGCAGGAAAGGGTGGGGGTGTTCCGTCAATTGCTGCTGGAACATAGCTGGTTTTTGCTTTCCTGTTTTTTTTTTTGGGGGGGGGGGGGGGGGGGGGAGGTTGGACCCAGTCCGTGTCTATCTGTCGCTGCACTGTGTACCACATGCTGCATTGTGTCCAAAAGTCGTAATTTCGTTTCCACAAAGCCTCCACATCTACTTCGTTTTGGTTACCGAGAGAGTTGCCCTGACATACACAAAACGCGTGCACACGTGAGTGTGATGAGACCTGTTTTCCACGATTACACCACATTCTAAAACACAGACAGACAGACACACGCACAGGCACACACACACACACACACACACACACAAAAAGAGAATTGAAACATATCAACACTTGAAACCTCTCAGTGGTTTCTCCCTGTTGTAGTGAGTGAGCTTGGTAAGAATATCCTTCAGGTTATAATGGCTGTGATGTTGAGGGTGTTTTGGTTTCAGTGAAAGGTTTTCAGCAGTACTAGTTCTCTTATTTACAGTCTGACTCCGTGCCCTGCCTTATTCCCAGTTCCTCCTATATGTCAGTGAAATGTGTGTATGTGTGTGTGTGCACGTGTGTGTGTGTGCCCATCCATCCATCCATCCATTATCTATACCTGCTTCTCCTGAGCAGGGGGTGCTGGAGCCTATCCCAGCATGCATTGGGGGAGAGGCAGGCGTACACCCTGGACAGGCCGCCAATCTATCGCAGGGCACACACACCATTTGCTCACACGCTCATACCTATGGGCAATTTTAGAGTCCCCAATTAGCCTACCTGCATGTCTTTGGACTGTGGGAGGAAACCGGAGTACCCGGAGGAAACCCACGCGGACACGGGGAGAACATGCAAACTCCACACAGAAAGGCCTCAAGCCGAGATTCGAACCCACAGCCTTCTTGCTATGAAGGCTACCCACTTCACCACCGTGCCGCCCTGTGTGTGTGTGTGTGTGTAATATGATTACTAACAATGATAACTGAGTCATTTTTCTCTGGGCAGTCACAAGTGCGCTTTCAGGGAGAAGCCAGTGGCATATATAAGCTGTGGGGAATGCAGCGTGTGGATGTTTGTGGATGCATGGTTTCTCCATGGAGCCGGTATGCTGCATGGGTCTGTTTCTGCATGGAGCCTGGGTTCTGCATGGTGTTTTCTGCATGGAGCCGGTCGCATGGGTTTCTGCATGGAGCCTGGTCGAATGGGTTTCTGCATGGAGCCGGTCGCATGGGTTTCTGCATGGAGCCTGGTCGCATGGGTTTCTGCATGGAGCCGGTCGAATGGGTTTCTGCATGGAGCCGCGGGTTCGCAGGGCTGGTCTGTTCTGCATGAGCCTCGTGTTTCACGGTAAGCGCTGTCCTGACGCCACTACGGACGCATAGCTGTCCTTTTCCCCTTTATGCAGTTTCACGGGCCAGTGTTAATATGCAGGCAGCATGGTAATGCAATGTACTGAAGAGACCAGAGAACATTCCTTCAGGGCACGCCAGCCCCCCCCCCCCCCCCACCCGTTCCCTGTAACCGGGTAACAAGGTTAGAAAAGCACCAATCAAGTCAAGGGGGATTGGTGCTTGAGTAATGAAAACAGTATAACTGTATGAACTGAGTGATGATGAGTCCAGGGATGATGGAGTGAATTGCATTCTGCCTAGAGGCTGTGCATAGGGCTGCACCAGAGGGGTGGTGTTCAGAGGTGGAGCAGGGAGGTGGTGTTCAGGGCTGGTGCAGAGGGGTGGTGTTCAGGGCTGGAGCAGGGAGGTGGTGTTCAGGGCTGGAGCAGGGAGGTGGTGTTCAGGGCTGGTGCAGAGGGGTGGTGTTCAGAGGTGGAGCAGGGAGGTGGTGTTCAGGGCTGGTGCAGAGGGGTGGTGTTCAGGTGGTGGTAGCAGGGAGTGGTGGTGGGTCTGCAGAGGTGGCTGCAGCAGAGGGGTGGTGTTCAGGTTGTGTTGAGCTGCAGCGGTGGTGTTCAGGGCTGCAGCAGAGGGGTGGTGTTCAGGTTGTGTTGAGCTCTGCAGCAGAGGGGTGGTGTTCAGGGCTGCAGCAGAGGGGTGGTGTTCAGGTTGTGTTGAGCTCTGCAGCAGAGGGGTGGTGTTCAGATGAGGGCTGCTGCAGAAGGGTGGCGTTCAGGGCTGTAGCCGTGGGGTGGTGTTCAGCTCAGGGCTGGGTGGCAGAAAACGGGGGAATCTCCCGCTCCATCTCCTCCAGCAGGAAGAGGAAGTGCGCCTCGCTGGAAGCAGGAAGTGGACCCTGGCGCAGCTACAGTTTAGAGATTAGGCGTTCAGCAGTTACCTTCAGCAAACAAGACTTACAAAAGGCGCATTTAGCGTGGATGGGGAACCTCCAGCAGGCCCGGTGATGAGTATTGATATAAGCAGATCTGTGCCATCTCCGAGATGCATGCCAGGACCTGCAACATAAAGGGAGTGGTTTTTAAAAACTGTTTTTTTTTTTTTTTTTTTGCTCGCAGTTATTGACTGCCTGCATAAATATGTGAATTCTTTTTCGATTTGCTCCCCTCAGTGGACGTGTGGCTAATTGCTGTTTGCTACGTGTGAGATCCGTTGGTAATCCCCCAGTCACAGTGAGAATGTGCACTCATACTGAGCAAAGCGTGGTGTCATATCTGCATCAGGTCTCCATCTGCGAACCATGTTATTTATTGCTACATCTGCAGTTTCTGAATGCGGGTGCATTTCCAAGCGGTCGGCCATGTTTTAGGCATTGAGATGTGTCTTATATGAGCAGAGCTGTTTTCCAGTGAGGATTCCTTTACCGGCCCCCTGCTGTAGGTCTATAGCAGGGGTGTTTAGCCTGACCTGGAAGGGGCTGATGTGGGTGCAGGCTTTTGTTTTAGCCCAGCGCTCCTGAGCCAGCTATGGTCTTCAATCAAGCCCCTTGATAAGTAAAATCAGGTGTCTGCTTAGGCTACACTTTTTGGCTGGACCGCAACAGCGGGGCCAGCCCTACAAACGCTGACTGAGTGATGAAGTTACACCATTGGTTGGCCGGACCACGTGTGTTAGGTCCAGCCATTTACTAGGTTTTAACCTGGTCTTGTTTTACACTTGATACCCAGTTCAGGTTTTTTTTTTGTTGTTGCCTATATTCTATTTTTTTTAACCACCTGTTGGCATCTTCTGTTAAAGGTGACTCGTATGCGAAACCCGCGCTCACGCGGGTTTACACTGGAAACAACCCGCATGCGCGCACAAGGGTTTGGTTACCGAAGCAAAAGTAAACAACCAGGCCGCCACAGCCGCACCGCCGTCTGCAGTGGACACAACACGAGACGGAAACGATAATTGAAGCTGTTGCCTTTGGAAGTGTGTCAGCCATGGCACCATCTATCATTGTGACCGTCTATCACATGTCTTTTGGCCTATGCCGAGTCTTTGCCCCACAGGCTTAAAAGTCATGTGACCTCTGTACGTTACATTACAGGCATTTTAGCAGACGCTCTTATCCAGAGCGACTTACACAGCTTTTTACGTAACATTTTACATTGCATCCATTTATACGGCTGGGTCAGGGGAGTAGCCTATTTGTCCATTCCTCTGAGCCTTCACCCTCCAGTTAACACGACTTAGGCCTATGACATTTAACTTCACCGGCGGAGAGTGTCTGTGCGTGTAATTAAGTCAAGCGTAATTCAGATGCGAAAAAAAGAAAGTGTGAGTGTATCGCATTTTGAATGACGTGTTAATCGCAGTGACTGGGATATTTCCGACCAGCGCGTTCAGATGACAGTGGCTTTGGCAGGTATCAGATTCGGATTTATTTTTCATATGAACGTGGCCCAAAATGGATATGAAAATATCCGATTCTGTGTGTCTTTTTTCCTTCCGTTTGCACGTTCATAATACATATGTGATCTGTGCCACATGTGAGCAAAAGATCAGAATTAGTTGTCTTTTACCGGGTGGTGTAAACGCAGCCTTAGTGCTGGACTACAGCAGAAAACTGTGCCCACACCAGACCACACTTTTTGGAAAAGATCGGACACCCCCGATAGAGCTGTTGATAGAATAAAATGAACATGCAATCGTAGTTTTCCTTCTAATGCTACATGCAGGCTCCACTTTTCCCGACAGATGCACCAAATTATACGGTGAAAGTTTTGCCTGATGTGCGGTGAAAGTTTAATTCGCATGGAGTCGGTTTTGCATGACAGCTGCTTCAATTCAAACAGGAGTTTTGCATGGTAGGCAAAACTCATTATGCACACAATGACAGATATGTATCCCACGCGTCACAGTTACTTAAATCTGGCTGTTTTACTCTGTTTGGGCTCATGAAAAAATGTTTTTGGATTTTCGAAATGCCTGCAGTAAAATAAATAAACCTGACGGAAGTTTGAAAGGCTTGTAGCTGAAGTTGCTATAAACTTGACTTCGGCGCTGTTACTACTGGATGTCACTGAAGAGATGTGGCTCCTGATGGATGTGGCTTGCGTTACTGATGGATGTGACTGCAGAGATGTTCCTGATGGATGTGGGTTGTGTTACTACTGGATGTCACTGAAGAGATGTGGCTCCTGATGGATGTGGCTTGTGTTACTGATGTATGTGACTGAAGAGATGCTCCTGATTGATGTGGCTTGTGTTACTGATGGATGTGGATGTGACTGAAGAGAGATGTTCCTGATGGATGTGGCTTGCGTTACTGATGGATGTGACTGCAGAGATGTTCCTGATTGATGTGGTTTGTGTTACTGATGGATGTGACTGAAGAGATGTGGCTCCTGATGGATGTGGTTTGTGTTACTGATGGATGTGACTGAAGAGATGTGGCTCCTGATGGATGTGGTTTGTGTTACTGATGGATGTGACTGAAGAGATGTGGCTCCTGACGGATGTGGTTTGTGTTACTGATGGATATGGATGTGACTGAAGAGAGATGTTCCTGATGGATGTGGCTTGCGTTACTGATGGATGTGACTGCAGAGATGTTCCTGATTGATGTGGTTTGTGTTACTGATGGATGTGACTGAAGAGATGTGGCTCCTGATGGATGTGGTTTGTGTTACTGATGGATGTGACTGAAGAGAGATGTTCCTGATGGATGTGGCTTGCGTTACTGATGGATGTGACTGCAGAGATGTTCCTGATTGATGTGGTTTGTGTTACTGATGGATGTGACTGAAGAGATGTGGCTCCTGACGGATGTGGTTTGTGTTACTGATGGATGTGACTGAAGAGATGTGGCTCCTGATGGATGTGGTTTGTGTTACTGATGGATGTGACTGAAGAAATGTGGCTCCTGATTGATGTGGCTTGTGTTACTGATGGATGTGACTGAAGAGATGTGACTCCTGACGGATGTGGTTTGTGTTACTGATGGATATGGATGTGACTGAAGAGAGATGTTCCTGATGGATGTGGCTTGCGTTACTGATGGATGTGACTGCAGAGATGTTCCTGATTGATGTGGTTTGTGTTACTGATGGATGTGACTGAAGAGATGTGGCTCCTGATGGATGTGGTTTGTGTTACTGATGGATGTGACTGAAGAGAGATGTTCCTGATGGATGTGGCTTGCGTTACTGATGGATATGGATGTGACTGAAGAGAGATGTTCCTGATGGATGTGGCTTGCGTTACTGATGGATGTGACTGCAGAGATGTTCCTGATTGATGTGGTTTGTGTTACTGATGGATGTGACTGAAGAGATGTGGCTCCTGATGGATGTGGTTTGTGTTACTGATGGATGTGACTGAAGAGAGATGTTCCTGATGGATGTGGCTTGCGTTACTGATGGATGTGACTGCAGAGATGTTCCTGATTGATGTGGTTTGTGTTACTGATGGATGTGACTGAAGAGATGTGGCTCCTGATGGATGTGGTTTGTGTTACTGATGGATGTGACTGAAGAGATGTGGCTCCTGATGGATGTGGTTTGTGTTACTGATGGATGTGACTGAAGAGATGTGGCTCCTGACGGATGTGGTTTGTGTTACTGATGGATATGGATGTGACTGAAGAGAGATGTTCCTGATGGATGTGGCTTGTGTTACTGATGGATGTGACTGAAGAGATGTGGCTCCTGATGGATGTGACTGAAGAGATGTGGCTCCTGACGGATGTGCTTTGTGATACTGATTGATGTGATCTCTATCGCAGGACAGTGGCGGCGGAGGTGAGAAAGCAGGTCTCCAGAGACTATGGATCTCCCCTGCTGTCCAAGAAGCGAGCAGGAGCCCATCAGCCTGTGAGTCTGTGTGTGTGTGTGCGTGCGTGTTTGAGTGAGTGTGTGTGTGTGTGTGTGTGTGTGTTTGAGTGAGTGTGTGTGTGGGCTGCTCATGTGGATATACAGTGTGTGTGTCTGTTGTCTAATTTGGGTGGTGTGTCATGTGCTATTTTGTGTGTGTATATTTCAGGTGGGTGGTATCGTACCGTAAATGTAGATTATAGCATGTGTGTGCGCTTGCTTGCCTGTGAGTGTGTGTGTGTGTGTGTGTGTGTGTGTGTGTGTGTGTGTGTGTGTGTGTGTGTGTGTGTGTGTGTGTGTGCGTGCGTGTGCGTGTGTGCGTGCATGTTTCAGTGAGTGAGTGTGTGTGTGTGCGTGTGTGCGTGTTTGAGTGAGTGAGTGTGTGTGTGTGCGTGCGTGTTTGAGTGAGTGTGTGTGTGTGTGCGTGTGCGTGTTTGAGTGAGTGTGTGTGTGTGTGTGTGTGTGTGTGTGTGTGTGTGTGCGTGCGTGCGTGCGTGCATGTGTATGAGTGTGCGTGCGTGTGTGTATGAGTGTGTGTGTTTGAGTGAGTGTGTGTGTGTGTGTGCGCGTGCGTGTTTGAGTGAGTGTGTGTGTGTGTGTGTGTGCGTGCGTGCGTGTATGAGTGAGTGTGTGTGTGTGTGTGTGTGGCGTGCGTGCGTGCGTGTTTGAGTGTGTGAGTGTGTGTGTGTGTGTGTGTGTGTGTGTGTGTGCGTGCGTGTTTGAGTGAGTGTGTGTGTGTGTGTGTGTGCGTGCGTGCATGTTTGAGTGAGTGTGTGTGTGTGTGTGCGTGTGCGTGCGTGCATGTTTGAGTGAGTGAGTGAGTGTGTGTGTGTGTGTGTGTGTGTGTGCGCGTGCGTGCGTGTTTGAGTGTGTGTGTGTGATGTTGTAGGATGTGTAGCTGAGGTGATTTTGGTGTGTGTGTGTGTGTGTGTGTGATGTTGCAGGATATGTAGCTGAGGTGATTTTGGTGTGTGTGTGTGTGTGTGTGTGATGTTGCAGGATATGTAGCTGAGGTGATTTTGGTGTGTGTGTGTGTGTGTGTGTGATGTTGCAGGATGTGTAGCTGAGGTGATTTTGGTGTGTGAGTGTGTGTGTGTGTGTGTGTGTGTGTGTGTGTGTGTGTGTGTGCGCGTGCGTGCGCGCGCGCGTGTGTGTGTGTGTGTGATGTTGTAGGATGTGTAGCTGAGGTGATTTTGGTGTGTGTGTGTGTGTGTGTGTGCGTGTTTGAGTGAGTGTGTGTGTGTGTTTGTGTGTGTGTGTGTGTGTGATGTTGTAGGATGTGTAGCTGAGGTGATTTTGGTGTGTTTGCAGGTTCCTCTGACGGAGGCGGTGGAGCCCGTTGATTTTGAGGAGTATTTGAGTAGCCATGCCCCCGGGGTGGAGCCTGGGCCCCTCAGGCAGTTGCTGGAGTTTCCCTCTGATGACCTGCAGCTCCTCCCACAGGAGAGAGAGTGCACTACACTGGAACCGGCACAGCCTGAGGAGGAGTGAGGCACTCGCATATACTTTACACACTCAGATGCAGCATACACATTCCACACACGCAGTACACTCTGTACCGCACACACACCATATACGCACACACACGCTACACTCATAACACAAGCTGTCTACACACAGTAGCGCACACATTATGCGCTCTCTGTACGAACACGCACATGGATTCACATATACTCACACACACGCTGAGCGAGCTCCATAATGTCTGGGACAAAGACACAGACGATGGCGGGGGACGATGTATAAAAAGCTGTTATTTCTACAAGCCAATGTGCATAAAATACCCTTTAATAAAAGCTGGGAATGTTCGCTTTAAACCGCGTGTGAATTATTTGATTACAAATCTAAAATTGTGGGGCACAGAGCCAAATCAAGGGAAAATGTCTTTGTCCCAAACATTGTACTGCTCGCTGTGTATCTTTAGCCTGCCGTGTGCTGGATTTCTCAGTCAGTGTGTTGGCGACCGCCGTGGTTCAGCTTCGTGAGCTAAATGACTGAACGCTCGGTGGCTAACGGCTGAATGTAGGGTGGCTAATGGCTGGATTGTATTAGCGAGTGTGCAGTGGTACGCGGGTACAGTGATGTTCAGCGGTGTTCAGTGATGTTCAGTGATGTTCAGCGGTGTTCAGTGATGTTCAGCAGTGTTCAGCGGTGTTCAGCGGCGTTCATGTCCCTGTCTCTGCAGCTCGCTGGACCCCAGGGTGAGGGACGCCTTGGCCGTGTACACCGAGCCCTGGCTCATCATTCAGAGGAAGTAAGCACGCCCTTCTCTCGTCCGGTCCGTCTGTCCTTTCATCCCTCTCTTCTCTCGTCCGTCTCTTCTTTCATCCCTCTCTTCTCTCGTCCGTCTCTTCCCTCTGTCCTCCCCCACTGCCACCGCTCTGTCTCATCCCTGCTTGTGGACTTCTGTGGAGTGATGTTTATAACCAAGCTATGGTGATGGTCATGACTGATAATGAAGATGAAGGTGATGGTGGTGACTGATAATGGAGATGAGGTGTGATGAAGTATGATCTGATGGTGATATGGTGGTGACTGATAATGAAGATGAAGGTGATGGTGGTGATGATGCTGTGACTCTGATAGTGGAGATAAAGGTTGTGACTGATAGTGGAGATGAAGGTTGTGACTGATAGTGGAGATGAAGGTGATGATGATGTTGTGACTCTGATAGTGGAGATGAAGGTGATGATGCAGGTGATGATGAAGGCTTTGATCACAGGTACCGGCTCTACAGTACCAGCCACACCCCTCACTCCTCTGAGCGACAGAGAGAGAGGCAGCGGGGGCTGGACAAGCAGACCTTTGAGCTGGACGAGACCGCAGCCGATCGCCATGACGACCAGGTAAACTCTGGAGTGGGGCTAGAGCAGTGTGTTTGTGTATGCGAGTGTGTATGTGAGTGTGTGTGTGTATGTGCTTGTGTATCTGTGTGTGTCTGTGTGCGTGTGTGTGTTCACCCTTCTCTCCATCACAGAAAACATACAGCAGCTCACTGCAGATCTTTCTTTCCAAGACTGTTAACAGGTCTCTCTCTTCTTCTCCCCCCAACCCCCCCCCCCAGGAGGAAGTGAAGCGGCGCTCGGTGTCTGTGGAGGACGCTCCTCGGGGCAGTTGGGCCTGCAGTATCTTTGACCTGAAGAACTCGTCCCCGGACAGCCTGCTGCCCTCGGTGCTGGAGCGCACCGCCACCGAGGAGATGGACCGCCGCAACGCCGATGCTCGCCAGCAGGGGCGCCATCCCGACCTGCTGGGACTCTTCCCTGCCCCTGATGAGGTCTGTCTGTGTGTGTGTGTGTGTGTGTGTCAGAGATTATGGTAAAACCAGGCCAGACTTCCCCAAAAGCATACAGGTAAGGAAAAAAAAACTCCCCAATGGGAATAAATCTTGGGAGGATTCCAGCTATAGAGGCAGGGCCCATCCTCCACTGGCCAATGGTTGTAGCCTTAGCTGCAGTGGACGTAGTTACAGGAGCCCTGGAGAAGGCTGTGCTAAGGCTGTGCTCTGGCTGTGCTCTGGATGTGCTCAGGCTATGCTCAGTCTGTGCTCAGGCTGTGCCTTGGCTGTGCTCAGGCTATGCTCAGCCTGTGTTCAGGCTGTGTTCAGGCTGTGCTCAGCCTGTGTTGAGGCTGTGTTTAAGCTGTGCTCTGACTGTGTTCAGGCTGTGTTTAGGCTGTGCTCTGGCTGTGTTCAGGCTGTGCGCTGGCTGTGCTCTGACTGTGTTCAGGCTATGCTCAGTCTGTGCTCAGTCTGTGCTGTTTCTCACAGGATGAAGCTGTAGAGCGCTGCTCCATACCCGACGTGCCCAAAGAACATTCTGGACAGAGGATCCTGGTGAAGTGCCTGTCTCTGAAGTACGTCCCGCCTCAGACTGGGCGCTCAGCTCGCCCCTCCACACCACAGACGGGTCGTTCAGCCCCCCTCCCCACCCCTCATTATTTCTTTTTTGGGTTTTTTACAGGTTTGAAATAGAAATTGAACCAATTTTTGGAATTATGGCTCTTTATGATGTCAAGGAAAAGAAAAAGGTAAAGCTCATATGCATCTGTACTCTGAGTTTGTGTGTGTGTGTATGTGTGTGTTTATGTTTGTGTTGAGGGGAGTTGTGAGTTGATTTATTTCCTGGTTATTTACTATTGTTGGTCTCACAGTTTGTTAGGTGGATATTATAATCAACGTGGGAATGAATACAGCATGTATATACGTGTGGTCGTGTGTAGATCACACCAAAGAAGAAGAGTTGGCAACATACAGTGACTCCGGAAACAGGAAGTGCATTCACACCTGGGGCCAAACCCCCTAGCCCCTGGTGGACACAGGGTGTGCAGGGTTCTGTTTTCACCATGGAAACAGCCAGCAGTTTATTTCCTATTACTCAGGTGCACAGATGAGATTAGGTGACTTAACAGCATAATAAATAAATATAATTGCACTACTGTAAAGTGATGAGCAACAGCTAAACCAGCTGACCCATGGTCTTTAGGACCAGGGGCTTGGCCTCCTCGCTGAGTGAGTGTTATCAGGTGCTGTACGTAACGACTGAATGCCATGTCTGTGCGTTACTTTTTTAATGAAGACCCTTCTCATGTCTGCTTCTCAGATCTCAGAGAATTTCTACTTTGACCTGAACTCCGACCAGATGAAGGGCCTGCTCCGCCCGCACACGCCCCAGGTGGCCATCTCCACCCTCGCCCGCTCCGCCATCTTCTCCATCACCTACCCGTCCGCTGACATCTTCCTGGTCATAAAGGTGCAGGGCCAGCAGGGGGCGCCCTGGGTGCAGGGAGGGGAGACGCGTGTGCTTATTGCAGTGTGTGAATGATGTTCGTGTGTGTGTATGTGTGATTTTTGATGTGTGTGAATGATGTGTGTGTGTGTGTGTGTGTGTCTTTATAGCAGTGTGTTTTTTGATGTGTGTGTGTGTGATTATAGCAGTGTGTGAATGATGTGCGTGTGTGTGTTTATAGCAGTGTGTGAATGATGTGCGTGTGTGTGTGTGTGTGTGATTTATTTAAGTGTGTTTTTTGATGTGTGTGTGTGTGTGTGTGTGTGTGATTTTTTAAGTGTGTTTTTCTTCCTCCCTCAGTTGGAGAAAGTACTTCAGCAGGGTGACATTGCAGAATGCTGTGAGCCCTACATGGTCATGAAAGACTCAGACTCTTCAAAGGTAATAAAGTAGTGAAGCAGATGTGCTGTTTTGTGTTTTCTACATTGCTTTGTGTTTGCGTGTTTCAGTGTTGAATGGCTGCGCATATGGTGCGCGTGTACTTGTGTATGTAAGCTTCTGTATGCAGCATTCGTGTGTGTGTGTGCGTGTGTGCATGTGTGCGTGTGTGTGTGTGTGTGTGTGTGTGTGTATGGGTGTGTGTGTGTGTGTGTGTGTGCATGTGTGCGTGTGTGTGTGTGTGTGTGTGCGTGTGTGTATGGGGTGTGTGCGTGTGTGTATGGGGTGTGTGTGTGTGTGTGCGTGTGTGTGTGTGTGCGTGTGTGTGTGTGCGTGTGTGTATGGGTGTGTGTGTGTGTGTATGGGTGTGTACGTGTGTGTGTGTGTGTGTGTGTGCGTGCGTGCGTGCGTGCGTGTGTGTGTGTGTGTGTGTGTGTGTGCGTGTGTGTATGGGTGTGTGCGTGTGTGTATGGGTGTGGGTGTGTGTGTATGTATGTGTGCATGCGTGCGTGTGTGTGTGTGTGTATGGGTGTGTGTGTGTGTGTGTGTGTATGGGTGTGTACGTGTGTGTGTGTGTGCGTGCGTGCGTGTGTGTGTGTGTGTGTGTGTGTGCGTGTGTGTATGGGTGTGTGCGTGTGTGTATGGGTGTGTGTGTGTGTGTGGGTGTGTGTGTATGTGTGCATGCGTGCGTGTGTGTGTGTGTGTGCGTGTGTGTATGGGTGTGTGCGTGTGTGTGTGTGTGTGGGTGTGTGTAGTGGGACGTATGGCTGCCAGGACTCGTATCTTTAGCCATTTCTCAATTCTTTAAAGGCAGCTGTAATATTTGCAGTCTGCGCTCAAAGTCCAGTGAAATCCAATGCGCCCGTCTCATACTCTCCGCCACACCTGGCAGCTTTATCATCCCTGCTGCTCTTGGGTGGCGAGAGGTAACACAGCCAGCGGATCAGCTGGGCATGGTGGGGTTCAGCCGGCTGCTGATTGGCTATTGCCAGCTGGCTTCCAATTGGCTATTGAACCTTCAGTGGCAGCAGGGTGAGAGACTGAAGACTGACCGGCCAGTTTCACAACACGCCCTTATCAAAGGTTTCTAAAGATATTCTGGCCTTATTAAAGCTGTGCAGATGCCAATTTTTGTAGATATTTGTGTAATTAACGCACTGTCCTGTGTCCCTCTCCTCTCTCCCTCCTTTTCTCTCTTTTTTCTCTCCTTTTCACTCTCCTTTCTCTTTCTTCGTTTCTGTTTCTTTTCTCTCCCCTCTCTCTGTCTCATCCCGCTGTCTCTCTTTCTCCCTGTCTCTCCCTCCCTCCGTCCCTCCTTCTCTCTCTCGCCCTCTCTCTTCATCCCCCTCCCCCCTGCAGCACAGAGAGAGGCTGGAGAAGCTGCGTGTGCAGGCGGAGCAGTCGTGTTCGCGCCTGGGCCGGTTCCGCATGCCCTTCGCCTGGACCGCCATCCACCTGCTCAACATCGTCAGCAGCGTGGGGGGGCTGGACCGCGCCGACTCCGACTCCGACTCCGGTACCCCTGCTCCTGCTGCTAGTGCGCACTCGCACAAACCACTAGCCTGCAGCTAACATGTGTGTGTACACGCATGCGTGCATACACACACACACGCACATGTGCACACACACACACATACATGCACTTGCACATACACACACACCCATCCATGCGACACACATGCACACACACAGACACATACATGCACTTGCACATACACACACACCCATCCACGTGACACACACACACACACAGACACATACACAGACACGCACACATAAGGAAAATCCTGTTACTAACAAACACACTTGCGCAGACAGTCCTGCTACTTGCGCGTATTAGAGGTGATCCATCAGCGATTAAGGCTGTCTTGTCTTGTCTTGTCTTTTCTCTCCGGTCAGAGCGGAAGGGAACCTGGAATGAGAGAAAGAAGAAGGGATTTGAGCGGATGAGTGTGGGAGAGGACATGTGCAACTTTACATCCTTCCGCCCCGCCACCCTCACTGTCACCAATTTCTTCAAACAGGCCAGTGTGTGTGCGTCTGTGTGTCTGTACTGCAGGTTAGTGAGTGAGCTGTGTGTCTGTACTGCAGGTTAGTGAGTGAGCTGTGTGTCTGTACTGCAGGTTAGTGAGTGAGCTGTGTGTCTGTACTGCAGGTTAGTGAGTGAACTGTGTGTCTGTACTGCAGGTTAGTGAGTGAGCTGTGTGTCTGTACTGCAGGTGAGAGTTGGTGTTTCCCAAATGAATTTGTTTGGGCAACTCACTGCACTTTTTTATTTGTTATTTTTTCTTTTAAATGTCAAAGTGACACCCAGCCGACCCTCCTTTCTCTGCGTGAGCTGACCCCCTCCCCCCTCCCTCTCGTAGTCAGCGTATGTAGAGCAGAGCAGGGAGGACAGTGCCTGAACACAAACATGATTAGAAGGACAGTTGTGTGACTGTATCTGTGCCAGATATTTTATTGTGAGTGGGCTGTGTGTCTGTACTGTAGGTTAGTGAGTGAGCTGTGTGTCTGTACTGCAGGTTAGTGAGTGAGCTGTGTGTCTGTACTGCAGGTTAGTGAGTGAGCTGTGTGTCTGTACTGCAGGAGGGAGACCGGCTAAGTGATGAAGATCTCTATAAGTTCCTGGCTGACATGCGCAGACCTTCATCTGTCCTGCGCAGACTAAGGCCCGTTACAGGTACACACTGCACATTCTCACTGCGCTGCTGCACATTCTCACTGCGCTGCTGCACATCTCACTGCGCTGCTGCACATTCTCACTGCGCTGCTGCACATTCTCACTGCACTGCTGCACATTCTCACTGCACTGCTGCACATTCTCACTGCGCTGCTGCACATTCTCACTGCACTGCTGCGCATTCTCACCGTAGTTGATTCTGTTTACAGTCGTCTTGCAGCCGTTGAACAGACTCTCTCTCTCTCTGTCTCTTTCTCCCTCCAGCTCAGCTGAAGATTGATATTTCTCCAGCCCCTGAATCTCCTCATTACTGCCTGTCCCCTGAGCTGCTCCATGTCAAGCCGTACCCTGACCTTCGAGTGCGCCCCACCAAGGAGGTCCTGGAGTTCCCTGCTCGCTACGTCTACACCCCCCACACCACCTACAGGTGAGTGCACAGCCCTAACACCTCAGACAGGGGGGTCTACACCCCCCACACCAGCTACAGGTGAGGCTATACCCCTAACACCACCTACAGGTGCGTCTGCATGCCCCACGCCACCTACAGGTGAGGCTACATCCCCCACACCACCTACAGGATTCTCTCAACCTCCCACCCCACACCACCTGTGAGTCTGCAGTCTGTCGTGTTCGCTCGTGAACTCAGGACAGTTGTGTTGAGCTCATGAAACGCTCTCTTGACATTCAGCATCAAACAGTTTAATCAGTTTCAGAATAATCGACAACAGGTGGTAATAAATGCCATTATGACCTTTATTTGGATGGTTAACAGGAAGGGTGATGAAGGACACAGAGCAACAAGGCAGCTTAGCGTGTGGCTTCCATCTGTCTGTGTGCGGGAGAATGGGATGTGCTGTGTTGCATTGTTCTGTCGAGTGTAAGAAGTCAGCATTTCCAATGAAAAAATGATTGGCTTGCAGCAGTAAACGGTTGATCAGGAAGTGCTCTTATTGGCTGGGAAGAGTCTGTCTGTGATTGGCTTGGTGGGACAGGGCTCATGACTCGGCCTGAAATGGAAAAAGAACAGAAGGTTGAGTGATTATATTTTAAATGATAAACCTTGGATCTCGTGAGTGGTCCAAGGTTGTGTTTATTTGTCCTTAGTCATCTTTACTGGTGGTTGATGCAGTGTGGGAGGGCGGGCGGGGGGTGGGGGATTACCAGATTCTGCATGTGGGCCAGCTGCTGGTCCTGATCTTCCAAAGCTCGCTTCTCGTCCTGGATCCACTCCTCCAGAACCTTTAGAATGTTGGAGTGCTGGAGGGCCTGGTCCTGTACACACACACACACACACACACACGCACACACACGCGCACACACATATTGTAAATGGTAAATGGTAAATGGACTGCATTTATATAGCGCTTTTATCCAAAGCGCTTTACAATTGATGCCTCTCATTCGCCAGAGCAGTTAGAGGTTAGGGGTTAGGTGTCTTGCTCAAGGACACTTCGACATGCCCAGGGCGGGGTTTGAACCGGCAACCCTCCGACTGCCAGACAATCGGTCTTACCTCCTGAGCTATGTCGCCCCAATTGTATTACTATATGCCGCCTGTACGTTATGTGATGCTTCCTGTGTGCAGGACTCTTAAGTGTGTGTGTGTGTGTGTGTGTATGTGTGTGCGTGTGCGTGTGTGTGTATGGTTGTGTGTATGGGTGTGTGTGTGTGTGTGTGCATGCGTTTGTGTAATGTGTGTGCGTGTGCATGTGTGTGTATGGTTGTGTATGGGTGTGTGTGTGTGTGTGTGTGTGCATGCCTGTGTGTAATGTGTGTGCGTACATGTGCATGTGTGTACCTTCAGTGTTCTGATGTTGGGAGCTGAGTCCAGGCTGGTCTCCAGACCGGTCACCTGGTTGTGGAGCTTCACCTGTTCCTTCTCAGCCTTCTGAAGCACTGTCCTCACCTGCAGAGTCTGCGCATGCAGCCCAGCCGTCTGCGTCTGCGCAACAGAGCTAGTCTGAGTCGGAGCGTGGGTGTGGCCTGGCCCTGATTGTACCGTGGGTGTGGCCTGGCCCTGATTGGAGCGTGGGTGTGGCCTGGCCCTGATTGTACCGTGGGTGTGGCCTGGCCCTGATTGGAGCGTGGGTGTGGCCTGGCCCTGATTGGAGCGTGGGTGTGACCTGTCCCTGATTGAAGCGTGGGTGTGGCCTGACCCTGATTGGAGCGTGGGTGTGACCTGTCCCTGATTGGAGCGTGGGTGTGAGCTGGCCCCGATTGGATCGTGGACGTGCGTGCGCTCACCTGTAAATGGGAGAGGGTTTTCCTGATCTCCTCCTCCGTCTGTGTGGCCTGCGCCACCTCCTCCTGCAGCTGGCGCAGCGCCCCCTGCTGGCGCAGGAGCTGCGTGTCGATGCGGGTCATCCTGCGGCTGGTGTCCTGGTAGACGTGGTGTATGGCGTCGCTGAACTGGAGCACGCCGTACGTCAGCACGTTCACGTCCTCCACGGAGGCCGGCTTCCCCGGGCCCTTCTGCTTCTTCAGCGGCACGCCCGGGGCCCCTGACAGCCAGAGGGCCACGCACAGCAGGGGCAGAAAGGCTCTCATTCCGGGGTCTCAAAGATCTGCTCCGGTCCTCCCTTTGAGTGTGTGCTGCAGAACTGTCAGTCCAGTCCCCAGTCTATAGAGACTATCCCCAGTCTATAGGGACTATCCCCAGTCTATAGAGACTATCTCCAGTCTATAGAAACTATCCCCAGTCTGTAGAGACTATCCCCAGTCTATAGAAACTATCCCCAGTCTGTAGACACAATCCCCAGCCTATAGTGACTATCCTCAGTCTGTAGAGACTATCCCCAGTCTCAGAGCTTTCTCTCTGTATCTGGCAGAGCTTTCTGTCTTTGTGTCTCAACTCTCTTTCTGTGTATCTCTGTCTCAGAGCTTTCTGTCTCTCTGTGACTCAGTTCTTATCTGGATCTCTGTCTCAGAGCTTTCTGTCTCTCTGTGTCTCAGTTCTTTATCTGTGTATCTCTGTCTCAGAGCGTTCTGTCTCTCTGTGACTCAGTTCTTTCTCTGTATCTCCGCTCTGTGCCTGTGTCTGCCTGGTCGGCCTCAGTCCTGTCTGTGTTGTCTCACTCTTATACCGGTTATCTGCTGGACTCTGGGGAGATTGCGGAATATCAGCCGAGCAGTAGTCCAATCGGATGGCAGCTCTGTGTCCTTCTTTAAATCAGTGTGACCCCGACATGTGGCTCTTCAAACAGAAGTGGCTGATGTAGCCGATCAGGTTGATCTCAGTCCAGACAGTAAGACATAACAAACGCAGGAGGCTTTGATCTACAGTTACCTGCTGTGTTTGCTCTGCAAGGTCGGCTTACACAGGAGAGCAATTTATGAATAAATACACAAGGACCTTTTTGACACGAGATTGCAAGATCGTGTGCATGCACGTACACGCACAAAATAAATTAGATGCAGAAAGTATGCATGTACACACGTACAGTTGAAAGCAATGTCGCTGGTTGGTCCATACAGAACGTTTGAAGAACGTGGTTGCTATATGGTTTGAGTCAGGCATTTTGCTGGAATTGTATCTGAAAGTACTTGGCTACATAAAAATGTAATATAGAATATAGCCATTTATAAGTTGAGTTAGCTTTATAAATTTAATATAGGATATAGCCCTTTATAAACTGTGTAAACTATACGAAACAGTGTAAGATGCAGTAACCTCAAAGTCAGTTGATTCCCAAGGTGAAGAATTTACTCACTATAATGTTTATAAATGGGAACAAAATTTAAGCGCCTGCCCTCTCATCCTCTATGTTTCCTCATGTCTATCTCTTCCTGATCCCTCATTGTTGCCTCCACTATTTTCTCCTTTCCTGCCTCTCCCTCTTCTTTTTCTCCATCTCTCTCCTTCCTTCCCTCTCTGCTGCCTCACTATTTCTCCTTTCTCCTTCCCCTCTCTCTTTTTCTTCCTCTCTCTCACTCTCTCTTCTTCTCTCTCTGTCTTTCCCTCTCTTTTTCTTCCTCTCTTTCCCCTCTCCCCCTCCTCTCTCTCCTCCCTCTCCTCTCTCCCCCTCCCCCTCTCTCTCTCCCCTCTCCCTCTCTCCCCTCTCCCCCTCTCTCTCTCTTCCCCCTCCCTCTCTCCCCCTCTTCCCTCTCTCCTCTCTCTCCTCTCTCCCCCTCCCTCTCTCCCCCTCTCCCCCTCTCCCCCTCTCTCCTCTCTCTCTCTCTCTCTCAGGAACCTGCTGTACGTGTACCCTCAGAGTCTGAACTTCAGCAGTCGACAGGGCTCAGTCAGAAACATCGCTGTCAAGGTGCAGTTCATGGCAGGAGAGGATCCCAGCCAGGCCCTGCCTGTGAGTCTCCACCAATCACGCATGCATCACTGTCCAATCACAGGCTCATGAAGAGGCCCCGCCCATATCACTGTCCAATCACAAACTAATAAAGGAGCCCCACCCATATAACTGTCCAATCACAAACTAATAAAGGCGCCCCAACATATCACTGTCCAATCATGCACTCATGAAGGAGCCCCACCCGTATCACTGTCCAATCACAAACTAATAAAGGAGCCCCACCCATATAACTGTCCAATCACAAACTAATAAAGGAGCCCCACCCATATAACTGACCAATCACAAACTAATAAAGGCGCCAACTACCTCCCAATCATCATATAAGGCCCCCCTTCACTGTCCAATCACAACTAATAAAGGAGCACTCATGTCAACATGCATCATGAGGCCCCACCCCCATATCACTGGCCAATCACGAACTAATAAAACAACTGATCACTATCTAATCAGTCTTACTAACTATCTAGCAGAGTGGTTATAAAACATTCTGATGGTTAGATTAGATGTGTTATCTTTGTAAACTAATCTGACTGGGGGATCTCCTCTCTGGTGATGGCAGGTCATCTTTGGGAAGTCCAGCTGTGCAGAGTTTCAGAAGGAGGCCTACACCCCAGTCATTTACCATGACAAGTGAGTGCCTCTCCTCCTCTCTCCCTCTGTCTCAGTCCACGGTCCTGCCATCCTCTCATCCTCTCTCCCTCCTTTCTCTCTCTCTCTCTCTCTCTCTGCTGTCTCCAGGTCTCCGGAGTTCTATGACGAGATGAAAATGAAGATTCCTGCAGACCTGACGGATAACCACCACCTGCTCTTCACCTTCTACCACATCAGCTGCCAGCCCAAGCAGAACACCCCTCTGGAGACCCCCGTGGGCTACACCGTAAGATAAGACCCCTTCCACCCCTCAGCGTTTACCCTCCTCCTATACCCTCAGTGTATACCTACCACCTACACCCAACATCTCATACACCTGCAGCCTAAACCCACCACCTCCTACACCATCAGTGTACACAGAGCACCTACACCCAACATCTCCTATACCTACAGCTTACACCCACCGCCTCCTACACCCTCCTCCTATACCCTCAGCCTACACGCACCACCTCCTATATCCTCGTACTACACCCACCACCTCCTAAACCATCCGTGTACACCCAGCAGCTACACCCAACATCCCCCTACACCTGCGGCCTACACCCATCACCTCCTAAACCATCCATGTACACCCAACACTTAAACCCAACATTGTCACGCTTTCAGTCTTCACTCAGCTCTTCCTAGACCCTCAGCCTACACCAGACTCCTCCTGCACCCAGATGTCTGCCACACCCACAGAGTGTGCAGGTAACCCCTCCTGTCAATGTGGCGCAGAGTGTGTTGATGGCGTGCCTGTGTCTCCGCAGTGGATCCCGTTAATGCAACATGGCCGCCTGCGGACGGGCTCCTTCAGCCTGCCCGTGTCTGTGGAGAAGCCCCCGCCCAGCTACTCCGTCCTCACCCCGGATGTAAGCCCTGCAACCCCCATCATACCCCTCTCCACCCCAAATAGGTTACTCTAGAGGGCTGAATCAGACATCAGAAGCGGTGTTTCCCACAGGAAAGCCGCTCGTGGGTGTGCCCGCAGTCACGTTCTGTTTTTGTGATGCTCAGCTAGCGAAATGAAAACACCCGCATTTCTGCTTGCACGCTTGCGGTGTTGTTTAAACGCGCTTTTCCTTCTGTTAAACGTGACGTTAATGAGCCTTCAGCCCCTGTGCTGTCAAACAAATACAGCTGTTCTCAATGAGCTAGTTCAGCATAGCGGCACGCTACAGAAACTGGAAGCTTTGTGTCATTGTTATCAGTCATTGTTAACAGCTGGTGGAAGTGTTGCTAGGCTACCATTTGTTAACTTCCAGGTTGAGAGTGAGCCTGCACCCGATCTGACCCGATGTAACAGAGCTAAAAATAGGCCCGGTCCAGGCACAAATCACAGCATAACTGCGGGTCCCGTCTGGTTCAAGTCAGGATTCGGTCCTCTAGTCTGCACCCCGTCCTTCCACTCTACAGTTATTAATATCATACATTATTTACCAGTTAGTCACTCCTTTACATTACATGTTTGCTTAGCAGATTACATACTGTGTGTTCTGTGTTTATACAGCATGCCTGTTTCTCTGTGTTAGATTGTGATGCCTGTGTCTCTGTCTCTCTGTGATAGATTGTGATGCCTGTGTCTCTGTGTCTCTGTGTTAGATTGTGATGCCTGTGTCTCTGTGTTAGATTGTGATGCCTGTGTCTCTGTCTCTCTGTGATAGATTGTGATGCCTGTGTCTCTGTGTTAGATTGTGATGCCTGTGTCTCCGTGTCTCTGTGATGGATTGTGATGCCTGTGTCTCTGTGTTAGTTTGTGATGCCTGTGTCTCTGTGATAGATTGTGATGGCTGTGTCTCTGTGTTAGTTTGTGATGCCTGTGTCTCTGTGTTAGATTGTGGTGCCTGTGTCTGTGTTAGATTGTGATGCCTGTGTCTCTGTCTCTCTGTGTTAGATTGTGATGCCTGTGTCTCTGTCTCTCTGTTATTTCAGGTCGTCGATGAAGCGGGTGATAATCACAAGCGGTGTTTAGTTATTGAGAGTGCTTCTTCGTTCACCAGGTGATGAACTGCGCTCACACCTCACATCTCCTCACACCAAACGCACACACAACACACACACACAGTAACTACATATCCAATCTCTCTCATCACACACCACAACCACCCGGTATAAACTACACTCGCACCCTCACAATCTCTCTCTCACACACACGCACACAAGGTAAATGCTAACTCACAATCTCTCACACACACACCACAACACAAACACCCAGTATAACTACACACCTCACTCTCTCTCACATACACACACACACACACACACACACAGGTATAAACTACACTCACACCCTCACAATCTCCCTCACACACACACACACACACACCACAGTATAACTACACACACTCACAACCTTCACATACCACACACACACACACACATACACACACCCACACACACGCACACACTCTCTCTCTCACACACACACACAGACATTCTATCACACACACACACACACACACTCAGTGAATGCTGACTGCCCTGTGGGCCTGCAGGACCCTCACCTGGATAAGTTCTTCACGCTGGTGGACGTGCTGGAGGAGTACTCCTTCCCCTTCCGGCTGAAGGACGTCATCATCACCGAGGGCAACGTGGAGGCGGAGCTGAAGGCCAGCATGGCGCAGCTGCGGGCCGCCCTGCTGGACACCTGCGTGCGCTTCCTGCACCAGCTGCTCGGGAAGCTCATCCTGCTCATCGTCCACCCGCCCGTCATCGCCGGGCAGATCGGTGAGCTCCGCCCACAAGCCTCGCCCTGGCCACGCCCCGCCAGAGCCGCACACACGCCTCGCTCTGCCTGCCCCCCCCATACCGTTATTCACCGTCCCTCTCTCTCCCTTTCTCTCACGCCGATCTTCCTTCCCTCCCTCCCTCTGTCTCTCATGCCCTTCTTCCCTAACTCCCTCCCTCCCTCTCTCTCTATCTCTCTCTCGCACTGTCGCTCTTCTTCCCTCCCTCTCATTCTCTCTTGCGCTCTGTCGCTTTTCTTTCCTCTCTCCCTCTTTCTCTCTCTCACTCTCGCTCTTCTTCCTTCCCTCCCTCCCTCTCTCTCTCCCTCCCCCTCTCTCTCTCTCTCTCTCGCTGCGCAGTGAATCTGGGCCGAGCTGCGTTTGAGGCCATGGCGCTGTTAGCCAATCAGATCCAGAAGAACTTGGAGGGCAGTCAGGACCACCACGGCCGAAACAACCTGCTGCTGTCCTACATCCACTACTGCTTCCACCTGCCCAGCGGCGACCCCCCCGCCCCGCCCGGCGGTGAGTGTGCTACCCCGCTAACCCCCCCGCCCCCCACCTTGAGCCAAAATGGCGCCGGATGTTTATACGTCACAGAGCTCCTGTGCCTCGTCAGGCCTGCCCATCACCAGGGTATCTGTCACTCACGTGTGACAGGTCAGACCACTTGACTTTGTGTTGGAAGCTGTAATTATTGCTGGTGTGTGTGTGTGTGTGTATGTGTGTCTGTGTGTGTGTGTGCGCGTGTGTACCTGTGTGTGTGCATGTGTGCGTATGTGCGTGTGTGTGCGCGTGTGTACCTGTGTGTGTGCGTGTGTGTGTGTGTGTACCTGTGTGTGTGCATGTGTGCGTACGTGCGTGTGTGTGCGCGTGTGTACCTGTTTGTGTGCATGCGTGTGTGTGTGCGCGTGTGTACCTGTTTGTGTGCATGCGTGTGTGTGTGCGCGTGTGTACCTGTTTGTGTGCATGCGTGTGTGTGTGCGCGTGTGTGTCTTTTCCCCCTCCGTTCTGCATTGTGATTGGATCAGTGTCTGGTCTTCCCAGAAAGCCCCTGACTCTCGTTGCTGTCCCAGAAAGCCCCTGGCTCTCATTGCTGTCCCTGAAAGCCCCTGACTCTCGTTGCTGGCCCCGCCCAGGTCTCGCCCCGCCCTACGAGCTGCCCATCCAGTACGCCACGTTGTCCCGGGCAACGGCGCGGCCCAGCAGCCTGCACCTGTCCCGCTCCAAGAGCATCAGCAACTCCAACCCCGACCTGGCGACCACGCCCAACTCGCCTGACGAGGAGGTGCAGAGGATCATCGGGAGCAAGGTGTGTGTGTGTGTTTCTACGTCTGTACCGCTGGTTCCTCTTTCTGCACGGACACACACACACACACACATACACTCTGTACAGGCCGCTTCCTCTTTTCTTACATTCATACACACAGACCGTACCGCTTCTCCCTGTGTCCTAGAGATTATGCACTGATTCCACTGCCTCTTTTTGTATTCACAGTATTCCTGCATAGAGTCAGTATCCTACATAGACATAATATTCCTACATAGAGACAATATTGCCTCATGGAGATAATATTTCTGCATAGACAGCGTATTCCTTCATAGAGGTAGTATTCCTGAATAGCGACAGCATTCTGATGTAGTGACAGCAGTCCTGCATACATACAGTATTCCTGCATAGTTACAGCATTCCTGCATAGATACAGTATTCCTGCATAGTTACAGCATTCTTGCAGTGACAGCATTGTGCTGGAAGTGCATTGCTCTGGTGCAGTCACTGCATGGCTCATCTGATTGGTTGAAGACCTGTGTCTTTACTGTGATAAAGCAGGACGTTACTAGCCCTTTAAGGTGTAAGATATGTGATCTTAACTGGGCATTCTAATCACAGCTGGTAACTGAAAGCAGTGGAATTCTAGAACACTGACTTTGAATTTTGAAGAAAAAACTAAACATTCCAAAAATCTTACCCTTCAAAGGGTTAAATGGAACACCAAACTGCCTTAAGAATTATGCAGCTGACCACCACAACAGGAAAGAATTCCGCTTAAATACTTTAAATACGGCGATGACGTGGTTCTGAGCTGCAGTAACCATTTTACACTCCCCTGCAACACAGAGGCCTTTTGGGAGGATATTCGTCTCAACAGTATCTAGATTGGGAGCAAAAGCACCAGTCAGCTGGTTGCTTAGTTACAAAATTAAATTGTGATATTCTAAGCTGGTAATATATTATGTTTGGAATAAAAGAAAGCCAATATAGACAGTTTTATGATGGTCCTATAAACTAGCCTGGCCGCTTTAATTGACATTGCTTTTAAATGTACAGGTACTGTTGAGCTGGTCTGGAGTGAGCGGAGTTGACCTCGCTGTGCTGTGCTGTGCTGCTGGGAGGGCTCTGTGTTGCACTGTGGGTAATCAGACCTGCTCCCAGGCCCAAGCACAGGCCGCTCCTCCAGTGTCTGTGGGAATACTGCGGGTTCGATCGCGGCCCCTCGGTTGTTTGTGTGTTTGTCGTTGATTAAACCTGTCAAACTGTTAGATTTGCAACCCTGTGCTGTGCTGATCTCCCTGTCTTTCTAATGCCCCCCTTTACCCCCAACTCCCTCTCTCACTTTTCCCCTCTTTCTTTCTTTCTTTCTGCCCCCCTTTTTGCTTCCCTCCCTCTGCTTCCCTCCCGCTGCTCCCCTCGGCCCCTGTGTCCTGTGCGCTGCTGCTGCCCCCTGGCTGTGGGTGCTGGTATTAGGGGATTGACCGCTCGCACTCCTGGGTGAACTCTGCTTACGCCCCTGGGGGCTCCAGGGCCGTCCTACGCAGGAACCCCCACTCCAGCAGTGAGCTCAAGCAGGTGCACCCCCAGCCTGTGTGTGTGTGTGTGTGCGTTTGTGTGTGTGTGTGAGAGAGCATGTGTGAGTGTGTGCGTGTGTGAGAGAGCGTGTGTGTGTATGAGAGTGTGCGTGAGTGTGTGTATATGAGAGTGTGCGTGTGTGTGTGAGAGTGTGTGTGTGTGTGCTTCTATCCACCAATCATCTGCTTTTCTTTTTTCTGCCGCCTTCATCTTCTTCACCAAAATCACATCTCTGAACCTTAACAGGCCTAATCTGCCCATGATCATGAGCACACTCACTCACCCATTCACCCATTCACTCATTCACTCACTCATGTGCTCACTCCCTTCTTACTGTCCCACACTCACATCTCTTTCTATCTCTCCCTCACACACTGAGACACACACACACACACACTGTTTTCATGATCATTGGTGTGTTTATCATCGTTTGTCTTCATTATTTACTCACGTTTTCATCCTCAGCCAGCATTAACCTTAAACTCAATTCCTACAGTTTTGATGTGTAGTACACTGTTCCAGTCTCAGTGAGTAGTATACTGTTCCCACAGTCTCAGTGTATAGTGACTGTTCCAGTCTCAGTGGGTAGTATACTGTTCCCTCAGTGGGTAGTATACTGTTCCCACAGTCTCAGTGTACAGTGACCGTTCCAGTTGCTGTGTGTAGTATACTGTTCCCACAGTCTCAGTGGGTAGTATACTGTTCCCACAGTCTCAGTGTATGGTGACTGTTCTAGTCTCAGTGGGTAGTATACTGTTCCCACAGTCTCAGTGTATGGTGACTGTTCCAGTCTCAGTGGGTAGTATACTGTTCCCACAGTCTCAGTGTACAGTGACTGTTCCAGTCTCAGTGGGTAGTATACTGTTCCCACAGTCTCAGTGTACAGTGACTGTTCCAGTCTCAGTGGGTAGTATACTGTTCCCACAGTCTCTTACGTACTGTTCCAGTCCGTGGTAGTATACTGTTTCCACAGTCTCAGTGTACATAACGTTCCAGTCTCAGTGAGTATACTGTTCCACTGGTTACTGTTCCACAGTCTCAGTGTACAGTGACTGTTCCAGTCTCAGTGTAGTATACGTCCAGTATACTGTTCCCACAGTCTCAGTGTACAGTGACTGTTCCAGTCTCAGTGAGTAGTATACTGTTCCCACAGTCTCAGTGTACAGTGACTGTTCCAGTCGCTGTGTGTAGTATACTGTTCCCACAGTCTCAGTGTACAGTGACTGTTCCAGTCGCTGTGTGTAGTATACTGTTCCCACATAGTGTACTGTAGCTGTCGTCTCAGTGGTAATACTGTTCCCACAGTCTCAGTGTACAGTGACTGTTCCAGTCTCAGTGGGTAGTATACTGTTCCCACAGTCTCAGTGTATGGTGACTGTCCAGTCGCTGTGTGTAGTATACTGTTCCCACAGTCTCAGTGTATGGTGACTGTCCAGTCGCTGTGTGTAGTATGTTATATACAGTGTCAGTGTCTTATGTACTCCTCTAAATTCTGCTGACGGCGGATCAGTGCTACTTCGGTCGTTGGATTTGAGTTGAGGAAGCGCTCCCACTCCTTCATCCGTTTCTGTCTGTCTGTCCATCCGTCCGTCTGTCTGTCTGTTCACCTCCACCCACTCATCACAGGCATGTGAGCACAGCTCCAATCGCATGTCTGCTTTCCTGGAGAACACCTTCTTCTGCCCCGCCCCAGCCAGGCACATCGCCAAAAAGGTAACACACACATACACACGCTACACACGCTACACAGGCTACACGCACGCACGCACACACACTACACATGCTACACACACTACGCGCACGCACACACACACGCAATCACATGCTACACACACTATGCACACACACACACATAATCACAATCACACACACGCTATGCACACACACACACACACACACACGCACACACACACATAATCACATAGTCTCGCACACTCACACGCTCACACACACAAACACACACACACACTACACACATAAGCACTCACACACACACACACGTCCGTAATAACAGTGAATGGCTGTATTTAGCAGCGATGAAATGGGGCCAGTCGGATCGCAGGACGTAGGCCGGTGATGATCGTGATTACAGGTTGTCCTGCCTTGTTTTCTGAGATCAGCTGTAACTACTCATTGCTTCACATGCTACTTCTGCTAAGAAAACCATGATCTGTTGAACTTATATACATTAAGTCTCCTTTGTCAGCAGGTGGCCTGCTGGGCTGGGCCAGTGCCTGTAGGTCTGTCTCTCTCAGTGCCTGTAGGGCCTCAGTGCCTGTAGGGCTGTCTTCATCAGTGCCTGTAGGGCCTTTACAGGGATAAATGTTCTATTGCATGTGTAACCACTACGGGTGCTAATTTTGGTTCATTCTGCTCACACGGGTGTGTTTTTTTTTTTTTTTTTAACATCTCACTTCTCATCCACATCTGTGTGTGTGCGTGTGTGCGAGTGTGTGTGTGATGTGTTTTTACAGTTGTGTGAGTACAGTGTCTCTGGTAAAACTGTTTGAGCTGCACTTGACATTAAACTGTTTGAGCTGCACTTGACATTAAACTCTGATTTTACCAAGTATTTGCTCTGTGCAGAATTTAATCCTGTGTAGCTCTATGCTAACTCTAGATTGTATATGAACAGTGGTAGCTCTGTGCTAACTCTAGATTGTATATGAACAGTGGTAGCTCTGTGCTAACTCTAGATTGTATATGAACAGTGGTAGCTCTGTGCTAACTCTAGATTGTATATGAACAGTGGTAGCTCTTCAGCTAAACTAGCCCAGGCTGTGCTAACTGTGACTAACGTGTGGTAATGTCTGTAGCTGCTCCACGAGGAGCTGGCTCTGCAGTGGGTGGTGAGCACCAGCACAGTGAGAGAGGCAGCGCTGCAGCAGTCCTGGTTCTTCTTCCACCTCATGGTTGGTATCCGCACACACACACACACACACACACACACACCTGTGCACGCACACACACGTACACACACACACGCACACGTGCGCACACACACGCTCATGCACGCACACACACGTACACACGCTCACGAAAATACACACACACACACGTGTACACATGCACACAAACACACACACGCACACACACGTGTACACACACATACACGCACACATACGCACACACACGCACTCACACACACACACACACACACACGCACACTCACACACACACTACACACACACACACAGACAGTTTCTGAGTGCGTCTCTGTGACCCCAGGTGAAGAGCATGTCCCATCACCTGTTCCTGGCCTCTCGTCTGGACGTCCCGAGACGGCAGCGCTTCCCCGATCGTTTCGTGGACGACATAGCCGCTCTGGTGTGCGCCATCAGCGCCGACATCTCCAGCAGATACCACAAGGTACGGCGTAGCGTCCCCTACAGGACACACTGAGTACTGCACAGAGGGCCTCATTACTGAGGCTCATGGTAAAATAGTCTGATGGAATAAAGGCTATGGTTGGATGTGGGCTATGATAATTCTCTCTCTCTCTCTCTCTCTTTCAGGACGTGGAGCTGGTTGAGAGGTTGAACAGCAGTCTTGCTTTTTTCCTTAATGACCTTCTGTCACTCATGGACAGAGGTTTTGTGTTCAACCTCATTCGCACCTACTATAAACAGGTACATGCACTATACACACTACACACTATAAACAGGTACATGCACTATACACACTATGCACTATACACACTATAAACAGGTACATACACTATACACACTATAAACAGGTACATGCACTATACGCACTACAAGTAAGATGTAGTATAGCATCTTTGCTCATGGTGATGTTCATGTTGTAGTATAGTATCTGTGCTCATGATGCACGCACCATAGCATAGTATCTTTGCTCATGTTGCACATGCTGTAGTATAGTATCTTTGCTCATGATGCACATGCTGTAGTTGAGTATCTTTGCTCATGGTGATGTTCACGCTGTAGTAGAGCATCTTTGCTCATGGTGATGTTCAAGCTGTGGTATAGTATCTTTGCTCATGATGCACACGCTGTAGTATAGTATCTTTGCTCATGATGCACACGCTGTAGTATAGTATCTTTGCTCATGATGCACACACTGTAAGTATAGTACCTTTGCTTATGATGCACACACTGTAGTATAGTATCTTTGCTCATGATGCACATGCTGTAGTATAGTATCTTTGCTCATGCTGATGTTCTCCTCAGATCTCCAGTAAGCTGCACTCCACCCCGAACCCCAGCGCCCTGAATGCGCTCAGGATGGACTTCATCCGCATCATCTGCTGCCATGAGCACTACGTCTGCCTCAACCTGCCCTGCTCCACCCTCAGCCCCCCCGCCTCGCCCTCCCCCTCCACCTCCTCCACAACCTCACAGGTACACACCCCCCCCCCCGACCCGCTCACTCAGTCCCCGCCTGCCTCCTCCACTCTCACACTCACGTACCACCACCACCCTCCCCACCCTTCTCCACCCTCAGTGCTGTCTGTACTGTCTCTGTGCTGCCTGTGCTGTCTCGGTGCTGACTGTGCTGTCTCGGTGCTGACTGTGTTGTTTCTGTGCTGCCTGTGCTGTCTCTATGCTGACTGTGCTGTCTGTGCTGACTGCTGTCTCTGCTGACTGTGTTTTCTCTGTGCTGTCTTGCTGTCTGTGCTGACTGTGTTTTCTCTGTGCTGTCTCTGCTGTCTGTGCTGACTGTGTTTTCTCTGTGCTGACTGTGCTGCCTGTGCTGACTGTGTTTTCTCTATGTTGTCTGTACTGTCTTGCTGACTGTGTTTTCTTTGTGCTGTCTCTGTGCTAACTGTGCTGTGTCTGTGCTGTCTCTGTGCTGACTGTGCTGCCTGTGCTGACTGCTGTCTCTGCTGACTGTGTTTTCTCTATGTTGTCTGTACTGTCTTGCTGACTGTGTTTTCTTTGTGCTGTCTCTGTGCTAACTGTGCTGCCTGTGCTGTCTCTGTAGAGCTCTGCGTTCTCCAGTCATGTGCAGGACCAGGGCGTGGCCAGCATGTTTGAGCTCTCCCTGCCCTTCAGACAGCAGCACTTCCTCTCCGCCCTGCTGCTCACTGAGCTCTCCCTGATCCTGGAGCCTGAGGGAGAGGGGTGAGTGTGTACAACACACACACACACACACACACTATACACCACACACATTATACACACACCCACACACTGCTCACTGAGCTCTCCCTGATCCTGGAGCCTGAGGGAGAGGGGTGAGTGCGTACAACACACACACACACACACTATACACCACACACACTATACACACACCCACACACTGCTCACTGAGCTCTCCCTGATCCTGGAGCCTGAGGGAGAGGGGTGAGTGCGTACAACACACACACACACACACACACACACACACTCACACACACACTATACACACACTAGATACCACACACACACACACACACACACACTATACACCACACACACTATACACACACTATATACCAGATACACACAAACACACACACTATACACGCATGCATGCATGCACACACTATACACCACACACACTATACACACACTGTACACCACATAGACTATACACAAACACACACACACACACACACACTGCACACTGTACACACACTATACACCACACACACGCATGCATACACTATACACACACGCACTCATGCACGCACACTATACACACATACACAGACAGACACACACACGCGCGCACACTCAATACACACCGACACACACAAGCTCACACACACACAGTACCCACAAACACACGTACCACACACACTCCCATGCATACACACAAACACACACACACAGGTTTGGGTTTGTGATCATCTCTTGTTGATTGTAAGGTTGGGCAGTGGTGATGAGGTTTTAGTTTCTGTATCATGGCAGTCTCGTCAGGTCTGAACAGTATAAAATGGACGCTC